>NW_013952600.1:173318-177023 GCF_001266775.1 Austrofundulus limnaeus
GGATTAACATATTTATTATCTGAGTCAAAGCAGTTCGTTATAAATGTTAATATTTATCACTATCACACAATGGATAGGGATGTTGACGTCGTCAGCAGCTGCTGCCATTTCCTTCCCAAACTGCTGTGACCAGATTGTGCAAGGCTGTAATTTCCTCCTGCTTCGTTATTTCTACGAGTTTCAACAAAGCACGCTGACGTCAGGTAGTTAGCTACAGCCTCGTCTTCCAGTTTTTAATTTTTGTTGATGTGTTTTGAAGAGACAATTTTTTGAAAAGAGAATCAAAGTAAATCACCTGAGTTTTTCTAGTGACCCCTTAAAGACATAAGCTGCCAGGAAGAATATTATTTTATCTGCTCTTGTTCCAAATTTGATAATGATTTGAAAAGTTGAAGTATGCTTTTTTTTATCCAGAACAGCGCTTGTTGCAAAGTGTTTTGACTCTTGTTTTCATCACTTGACACATTTAACTCGCTGTCATTGGTTGAGGAGCTTCGTTTACAAAACAGATGTCCACATGTTTTTTAATTGTTTTAATTTCCTCACTTTCTAAGACACATTAAGTTGATTTGATGCTACAGTTTGCCTTGTAATGTTATTTTATACTTTTCTGCTACTTTTGAATTGGCTATTATTAAGTTTTATTAGTTTTTTAAGGATACAAGATGCTTCCTACAAAAACAAAATGTGAATCTTTTCCTAAAATTTCATGGCGATATCTTGAACACTGAGGAAGTTATGAACAAAAATAGAAAACAAGAAGGTGAAATGGTCACATTGGTTCTTCTGTGAACTGCAGCAAGAAAACATGAGCTGATTTCACCTAAACAAACATCAATAACTTCCCTCTTACTTCAAATAATCACATGATTTTGGTGTTATTTTGCAGGGTTTGAAATATTCTTTTGGAATCCGCTGTCAGATTTAATATTGGTGTAGGATTAAAAAAATGTTCACAACCCAATGCGTTTTGGAGTCAATGAGCACTGTATTTACACATACTAATTCTAAATATGCATATATTGTACAAAGTAACTTACTTGTTACACTGTTATGAAAATAAGCATACAAACAACTGTTCAAATATTCATAAAATAAAACACAAAAGTAAAAACTTTCATTCACAAGAGTGATGTGCTCAGATACTCCATAAACTACGTTACCTTTCGTCACAAGAAGCCGGTTCCTCAACGTCTTCTTAGGTCTCAAAATCATCCTGGAACCTCCGTGGTGGCTTGATGACTCTTGAAGAACATCTTGCAGACATTATTGTAACAAAATATTTCCTCTCCTCTTCGAAAAAAAAAAAAACACGCTATTGCTCAGAACTCCATTACACTGCACCACAGAATGTCTTTATTTACCGGGCTTTCTGCAACTGGTCACGTGATATTACCGTAAAACCCAATATATTAGCAAAAAGTCCAGACTCCTGGCTTTCAGGAACCATTGGAATTTTTCAGATTGCAGAAATGGTCAAGAACTTACGGTTTAAAAAAAGATGAAAAAATGTGCCGACAGGCTCGGTGAGGTTGTACAGAATGCGTGAAATGAAGTAATGGGGTGCACTTTATAAATATGTTTTAAACTTTAGATTTGGGATAAAATATCAAGTCTTTTCAAGTAAACAGGTTCAAGTCCGATTCAAGTCTCAAGTTATTGGTGTCAAAGTCAAGTCTAAGTCTCTGAACGTTTCTTCAAGTCAAGTCTAAAGTCTTAAAATTAATGACTTGAGTCTGACTCGAGTCCAAGTCATGTGACTTGAGTTCCCACCTCTGCCATGTAGATAGTAACGTCCARCCTCGGTCACGGAGTGTATCAATATTATTCAGTCGATACTTTATTTCCAGCTCGTTGCTTTGTTCCAAAAATGAAATGCTTCACCGGAGCACCCCGATCAGAGGCAGGTTCAGCTATAAACACTGAACTAAACAAGCATGTCAGATAATTATTTAATTGGCTCTAAATGCCAATAGGTGATACTCAGTGCACTAATGATCAGTCTTTAGGCTGATGGTCCTCTTTTGCATGTGAACAAACACTGTTGATTACCTTTGTTAACTTGTTTTGCCACCATGTGGAAGTACGGCTGAGAAGGCTGAGTTTAACTGTAACACCTCAGACTGAAGAAGTCTATCGGAGAAGAACTAAAACATATTTTAACGAAGAAGAACTTGTCTGGAGGGCCCACTCAACTTTTCTTTTTTTTTCTTTTTTTTAGAATTTTCTACCTAGATTATTGAGATACATCAGGATGCTAATCACCACATTTTTGAATAAAATCTAAGTGAGTTGATTTAGTGAAGGACACAACAATAGCAGGTTTGCAGTTTATGTAAAAAACATAACAGAATGAGGTGTTCACACTGAGGAATGGAAAACATTCCTCCAGGTCAAAGTACAGTTATGAATGGAATGATCTTGGTTGTGACTGTATGTTAAGTGTATTTGGATGTGTGAAACTTCTTTGAATGAGTTTCAATACTTTATTTTGGTGAACAGAGAATCAAGTAGTTATTCTTTTTTTTTTCAAATTATGTAGACAAACAGTTTCTATAAACATTCCAAGTTTAAATACAGTAGCGGTACCTACCTGGTCTTCACTGCTTTGCACCAGTCATTAGCATGATTAATGTTAGCCCTGAGTTCCGCTTCTTACCTTGTAAAAAACAAAACAAAACACGAAGGAATCTTCCGTCAAGGAATTCCCTCAAAGAATGCAGTGTCTCTCATTTTGCATTTCACAAAGTATTTGTTTAGGATTACATTCATCTACTATCATGCCCAAATTTAACCTAATATATGTAAAAATTATTTGAAATTTTTACTGTTTCTTTTTGCCAAAATCCATTAGTGGTGGTGACCAACATGCATTGAGTTGATGCATTGAGTTGACTTCAAAAGTTAAACAGACTCAAATACAGTACATCCAGGGATTGCTTTAAAGCAGGGGTGCCCAACCAGTCCCTCGCTGATTCCCAGGTGCCCGCGAAGCGCAACTTGCTCCAACAGCTGACGTTAGAGCAAGGTTGCACTCTGGCCAGGAGCTCGCTGAGCTTCATTCTTACTCCGGCAGAAGCGGTGGAGGTGGGAGGAGGAGAGCGGAGGGAGCGCGTTCAGGAATGTAAACTCCTCCCGCCTCCCACCTCCACCGCTTCTGCCGGAGTTAGAATGAAGCTCAGAGGAAGGTAGTCTCTCGAGTTTTGGGTGCTGTGAAACAGCGCTCCGAACATGATCTTGCGAGACTTTAGGGTCACGTGTTTAAAACATGATCTTGAGGCAGAAAATAATGAACCACAAACGAGATAAAAAGCAAATAAAATCTTATTATTTTCACATGGAGTGGGAAGAGGACTCATATGTAATTCGAGCGCTGCCTTGTCCAAAAAGGATAACGTGGAACGGCATTTCAAAACAATGCACAAATGTGGATTTCCTCCTAAAACAGCACAGCATCGATTTTCACACCAGAGGTGAGGCTAATGTAGCCCATCCTGCCTCAACACAAAAAAGGTCTTTCAGCAATGACCAAGTTATGAAAGAAGCATTTGATGCTGCAGACATGTTTTTCCGTGATTTTAAAAATAAAAGTGAGATTGAGTCAGCTATACAGACCTTGTCCAGGATGGTTGACATTGTGGCCGCCGGGGGTTCCGGAGCGGGGGTGACGCTGCTCTCGCTCTGGGGAGGGCCTTGGTGGTTCTG
>NW_013952600.1:178470-184022 GCF_001266775.1 Austrofundulus limnaeus
AAAAAAAACTGAACAAATACATTACTACATTGTAACAAATCAGCTTTCAAATAATTTCGAGTTGTGATGCAATTTTTCGTGCTGGTCAAAAATATCACACATTGAAATGATTGCAAAAGAGGCACATTATTGTCCTCGTTCTACACTCAAATACAAACTGTAAATGTTCAAAACAGTCTTTCAGAATGCATTCTGAGTGTTGTACAAACACAGACTGTATTTGTACTGATGCATATGTAAGGTTCCTACTGTTTTATTAAAATACAAAGGAAAAAGGGAGAGGTTATTATGCTGAAGTCAAGCCAAAAGCTTGTATACTGTGTGTACAGCAGTGTTTAGTTTACAAGCTCTGAAATGCTTTTCAGTCAACTCTTGATTGGTTGTGTGCTTTGCCAGTTTAAACACATTACTGCTAGTCTGCTTCACACTGGAGTTCCCTAGAGGTCCTCAGCAGGTTTATGTGAAAGTATCATGTGTACAAAAAGACAATGACATCATATCGACACAATCTCTCCCAAGGTAAATTGCATTTACTCGTCACTTTAAATCTGCACCAAGTGTCTGACATGGTTAACACTTCTGCCTTCCTGGACAGTAAAGGCAAACAAGTTTTTCCTCGATGCAGCCAAATAGTTTTTCTTTTCTTTTCTTTTCGTTTTTGTCTTTAAGCATTCTATTTTAATATTTGTCATTTGACAGGTGCCGCTCGCACTCATTCATGCCCATTCACAACAACTTGATAGCGTGCATGTATCTCACCTGTTTGGATGACTGACAGCTCCTTGCAGCTAGGGTGTCATTAATCAGAACAAAGCTGTGCTGTAGCTGTGACAGCTGTGAAAGATTGGGGAAGTTGCTCAAGCTGACGGAGTTTGTCAGGTCAAAGTTATGACTGTCATTTGGAACGGATGAAAGAGCCAGTGACAGTGCACTGTACCTGTGTGATGAATAACATTGCTGATAATGGCTGTTAGTCGTTTCACGTGGAATGTGTCTGAGGCATAGTGATTATTTACGTGCCTTATTTGTCTTGTCTCTAGACATTTCAGAAATGTCAAGTGGAAAAAAAATCCTTCCACATTCCTCCATTCTTGCTATATACTTAATAACTTTGCTCCTTGCCTTTGCTTTTCCGTTCTGTGGATTTGAAATCTCAGCAGTGAGAGTAATGCAACTTGGCTAAAAGCTCCAGAATAATTGTTTTAAAGTTATTTTGTTTGTACAAAAATTAAATTATTATCATGTATAAAAACAACAAAATGGGTATCAGCTATCAACACCACACACATACGCCTATAAAGTAAAAAATAATTCCTTCAAACACTTTCACATATTTTGTTTACTCATAAATTTATTTAGCCTTCCTCTGCTTTATGACAGTTTTATGACACACTTTTGCAGGCGTTGTTTGCTGTGGAGGGTTGGGTTCCATTGAAGCAAACTGTGGTTCTCTGCCAAAGTTAACAAAGACGTGATCTACAGTATCATGCCATCTGTTTTCGCTGATCTATGACTCAATGCTTTTGGTCAGCAGCCAGCAGCTTATCTGCTTTCTCTTTTGCCTGCTTGACTGATAATGGTCAAGATCTCAAAAATTTCTCTGGTCACAATAATCCCACTTGCTGCCTTACAGGAAGTGTTTTGCATTTGAATTAGCTCTATGAAGCTCTTTTGGTGTAGTTTGCTTGTGTCTGCAGGTGATGTTGGTTTACTTTCACTGAACATACAGTACATTCACACACACATACAGATGGATCAGTACTGGCAGTTTGATGAATCTACTGTATATTTACAAACTATGTAAGAGCACATGGTTGCCAGCTTATTCATGTCTGTTCTGCAGCAGGTTGGGATATGATCCAACTATTTTGCTGAGCAACAACAGCTCTACCAACTGTGCTACTGTGCTGAAAATTTTTACATTTATAATGTTGGTGAAGATTCTCAGTCATCCTCATGACAAAAAAGGTAAAAAAAAAAAAACAACGAAAAGGACTTCTATTTTGAGTTCTAAGCTTTATAAATCTTCATAAAAGTCTATAAAGCTTAGAACACCACACTAATCCAAAAATTTTGACATGACAAAGCTTCCCTGTGTCTACCGTTTCATAATAAAAGACCAGTTGTATATTTTATACTGGTTGTCTTTATTCAAAGGACTATTTTCAGTTTATGTTTTATTTAAGTAACATTTTTATATTCTTAACTTTCAGTTTTGCAAAAATATTTTTTTATATTTATACATTTTTACTAATCCTAAATAGCTAGGGGGGATTAAAATCAGCACAAAGCAAAGATAAAACAGGTGGAGCTACTAAATTTTGGGGGGTGGGGTTGGGGTCATAACCCCTCCTGGCCACCCAATCTTGTTGCGCCCCTGATGATTGACTCTGTTTCTCAGAGGAATGATGAGCTGGAGCCACAACAACGCTCATCTCTCTGTTGGATCTGAGACCAACAGGGAGTTATAATGCATGTGGTCCAAGTCTACTACACAACCGGCCACATTCTGAGCAGATCAGCTGACTGGAGGAGCGTACAGGTAGATTTACAGTTGACGCATTGCTCTGGGCATGAGGGGGCGCTCACCAATAGTGACACAATCGTAGCGTCCCCACCCCTGCATGTTGGCCCCACGTGGTGTCCCGAATGGTCGAGCACCTCCGAATTTTTGCAACTCTGCAAAGGGTGCGTGCACCATGCACCATTCAAATAGTTTGTTTGTTCGTCAAGCTTTTGCTCTCCTATTTACAACATTTTCACAGGTTATAAACTGTACTGCTGCATGTCCCTTTGTAGAAATCTACAACAACAAATGCGCCAAGTATRAACAACTCCACCGCTGGCGAGAGTGCGTGCACGCCCTGTGTCAGTACCCAGAGCGCGACTATAACTCAGCCTTTATAGAGGCATTGTGGTGCCACAAAACAAGGGTGTGCTGCAGAGACCATGAGATCTAGCRCTGCAGCACCTCTATGGGAACCACCGGCAGCCCATCAACCCATCGGGAAAACTCCCAGTAGACTTGTATGCCAGTCTGCCCCATTTCTCCACATCAWAAAGTTTTGACTCAATTCAAATCACAAGTCTGCAATCTGATTTAGTGAATGGTTTGTTAGATGGGTACTGTATATGATGACTACAATATAAATTTCTATTTTTAATTTGCCACAATGTCATTGAATCATTCATCATTTAATCAATATACTAATGCAAATTGACATATTGTTCCACCCTAATCTGAATAGTTCTGATGGCTCACCTGTATATAAAGTAGTTGCTTTAGCAACATCTGCACCAATACCTCCCCAAATAACAATGGCTGAGGATAATTTCTACATGTTCAAAAATAAAAAAAATAAAAAAATCCTGTAGAGGGAGGCCCAGGAAATGTTCTAATGAGATGCCCAAACCACCACAGCTGAGCTCTGTCATCCCCCTGACAGAGCGCCTCTCTTTATTTCTAAGATTGAGCAGAGCCACTTACATAGGAAGCTCCTTTTATCCACTTGGATTCAGTATCTCATTTGTTTGGTCATGACCCATGCCTCATGACCATAATTGAGGTTTGAAACATAGATGGACCACTTGTCTATTGCTGTGGACAAGATCCAATTACACTGAATTTATTCATTTTAACAGTTGGGTATGAGATGGTGCTTTGGTGCATTTTATTGTCCAAACAGCTTGGTTTTGCTCTTTGGGTTAGTGGTTCAGAAGGTGTTTCAGGATAAAAGATGCCAAATACCAAATACACTTTTTAAGTTTTTATATCAACACCAATTTTGGGAAGTTAGGTTTCTAAAGCTTTTACCGAACAACTTATCTGAAACAGAATGTGCACACTAACATAACAATGTAGTATGTTTGAAACAGCATTGTTGAAAGTCTGAATCCCTGCCAATAGGTGTAATGCAGGAGTTAAAATGTCTAATTTATGTTTATTCTGTCTTGATGATGGAGAATATTTCCATAACCCACCTTCAGCTGTAGCTACTTTAYAGAATATCATCAAATGATGTATTTCTTTTGTTAGCACATTTTTGAATAGCCAGTTAGTCTGCAGTCRATTTTCTATCTAAACCAGGCTACAGGCCAACATTAAGGCCAAAGTTTAGATGACAGTGCATGTGCTGCTGATATGTCTGCTTTGTTCTGCCCGCTCTACTAGCAATCTTTCACACCACTGGCTGTCAATGCCTGGGTCAGTGGCTGACCTCGCTGCTAAACCTAAAGTTTTATTAATGGACATKCTAGATGAAAAGACTCAGTCTGGATAGAAATACGTTTCAGAGAAAAACTCAGCTGAAATTCAGGGAACTATCAAAGATGGTGGTAAAGATAATTAATGATTTCTCTTCTTCTGTGGTGGAAACAAAAAGCCCCTGCCCTCTGGTCGCTACAGCTGACCAACATTAGTAATAAATTCCTCATGGTTTGACAACATGTGGGGCAGCCTTTCTGGGCCTGCTAAGGCTCCGCTCTATATAGTCTCTCATTGTCCCATAGGTTTTACATTACAGTCAGGGTTGTGTAAGTCCCAGAGAGATCAGGATCCCACGTAAACTCTCTCTTTTTTTCCTCTCTGAAGCACACACACACATTTTTACCCCATTTTAGGATTTAGTCCCACACATGCTGCTCTGTTATAAAAGCTGATGAACAAATCCAGACTGTTAGAAGAAGAAATACAAGCTGTTGTTGAATTAGCTCTACGATTGTGTTTGTATCATGATGGCCTGTCTGAGCACGTTTTCTTCCATTGAGTAAAAGTGTTGGCCGTGGTGCAGCTTAGACTCAATTTGAATGTGTAGATATGTGTCGCAGAAGATTATTTTACTGTCACAAATTCACTAATTAACTAATTATATACACATATAAACACACGCATGTATGTGTGATGTTTGCATTTTACTCTATCATTTCACTACCATTACATTTTTGTCCAAAAATCAACCAAAGATGGACACAATAATGGATACGAAGTGGATATGATGATATTTATTTTATTAAACAATTTAGATTTTAATCTACAACTGTGATGAATTTATGATGAAACTGTACCAAATTAATCAATTCTTTTAATCCAAGGGAAACTTCCACCAGCAAAAAAGATGTCCAAGATGAATTGTCTATTTTCAAACAGTCCGGTTACAATAATAATAATAATAATGCTTATTATTATTATTAACTTTTATTTAACCACGTAGAAGTCATTGAGATTAAAAATCTCTCTTAATATTAGAGCTGAATTATTTCAAGATACCTTATTTTGGTAGACAATTTTTTTCAAAGATTATTTGTATTCCATTATTGTATTGTATTTTTATATTGTATTATAGACTACTTGGATTACATTTTTAAAGCTGTTTTTACTTTACATGACCTCTCCTAGCTGCCAAACAAGCATCATACGTAGAAGTAATTGAGATTAAAAATCTGTCTTTAATATTAGAGCTGAATTATCTCAAGATATCTTATTTTGGTAGACAATTTTTTTCAAAGATTATTTGTATTCCATTATTGTATTGTATTTTTATATTGTATTATAG
>NW_013952600.1:185047-188216 GCF_001266775.1 Austrofundulus limnaeus
TAATAATTCTGCCAAATCTTAAAGTTTAAGTCAACCCTGAATTTACAGACAGACTCAGAATTTGCTGAAGCACTTTTTTGGCATTTCCTCTCAGGTGAGCTGATTACTGTTCATAACCATGTTAGCAAAGCAGAACAAACAATTGACTACAAAATAAACCAGGAAGTACAGTTTGCAAAACTGACAAACAAGAAAAATAAAGGAAAGAAAGAAAACCAGGAAGAATTCAAACATAAACTCCAAAGGCAATAAAACATACTGATTCTACAGAGGTGCCTTTAATCCAGTCGTAGGTGAGTACTCAGAGCTCATTAAATAATTTGCTTCCTTGCTKCATCTGTGCCTTTATTGAACTGAACAACCAGTAAAAACTTAATAAGTAAATAATAAAAAACAAAATGCATAGGATTCCAAAAAAAATTGAGAAGTAATATCTAACTATTCCCTTCCACAGTTCAAAAACATTCATCTTAGGGCAAATGAAGAAAAAACTATCTTCAGACAAGTGTGAGTGTGTATTTTATGACTTTGTTTGTCCCTGTAATGGGTGACTTGACCAAAATGTACCCTGCTTCTCCTGGAGATCTGCACCAGCTCCCAGGACCATTTTATCTGGGTACAAAACAAGGATGAGGACATACTGTATGTCCACAACATCAATGGCCTCACCTGTAAATGTGAGCTGAGGCTGCAGCATCAAACGTCCTAAAACTTATTACACAAACCCAATCAACAACTAATATAGATTTTGTTGTTGGTTTGCCTTCACTCTTGCCTGACAGCAGAGTTACMTCTGCATCAGAAATAGACACTGCAGCAGCTTGAGAATGCACACATACTGTTGGTGAGAGAATCACGATCTTGTTTTACAAATCTGAAATGGTAACATTTCACTCAGATGACTGGACTTTGTTTTTTATTGAGTTTTATTAAATCACCAAGTTAAAAAGGGTTCAAGRAAACCTTTGCTTCATTCAGATATCTTTTATAATTTCTATAATATYGTGGTTTCATAAAATGCAGAATGTTTATAAATTAATTCTCTACCACAAGTGAAAYAGACACCTCGGGCCCAAGTACATACCTGTTTTAATGGGAATAAATAGTTTTTTTCCAAATACATATGAATTCATAAATCAATTTAACTAAATTCTAGTATTATTTTAGTAATTTGCACATTAGGATGATTTTTTAATTTATTATTACATGAACACAATTTAATCACTTTTTTCATTAATTGTATCAGAAACAAGTTATTTCTGCAATCATTACAACTAGAAATATATCACTTTAGGAGACATTATCACACTGAGTGAAGGAATATACAGTTTGCTTTWGCAAACAATTAACACTTCACAGACCAGAATGTAAGATGTTTAATGCAAGAAGGCTTTACAAGATCAAAAACATTTGACAATTTTCTCCCCAATTGAATACTTTTCTTACAGGAATATAGGAAAGAAAGAAAGAAAATTCTCTCTAAATCAAAGTGTAAAAACAAGATACAAATTCCTATTGACAGTTATATGTTTTATTTCACTTGATTTATGYCATTTTTTAAAGCCATCTTGCATTAAAGTTGTGATATTTTGACATCTTTGAGCTCATGTTGTTTTGTGCATTTTTTAATGTAAAGCTTTAATGTTATATATAAAATTTAACTTTATATATTTTTGCTTCATGTGTAAGTGTAAAATTGTTTTCAAGGTGAAAAAACAGATTTATTTATAGGTTTGCTTTCATACCTGTGCAACGCACATCGGTTTGGAAAAATAACTGCTTTCAGGTTGGAACTGATTGATTGCTGAGTAGAGCTTCTGCTATTTCATTACAAACAGCTCTAAATCAAACTTGTCACAAATTTCCGGATTTATCGAGGCATCTGGTTCTTAAGGAGACAAAATACTACTATGGGCCACCACTGCTGAGGGTTATTTTTCAAATCTGCGATAAACATCGGTGAAGGAATCCTGGGCTGCCCACAAACTAACAAGTGATTTGTGTGTTTATTTTAATACATTTCAACTTCAGCTGATGCAAAAACAATGAAAACTCAGAATTCAGAACTCATTTTGGTTCAGACACTGTTTTAATATTTTTACATATTTTAAAAGATTAGCTCTGAACATGGGTTTCCAGAATAATTTTATAACTACTTTTTTAAATCCTGTTTTAAAAACAGCAATAAGTTCCATTGATCTGAATAGTCTTAGCTACATTGTGACACAGTAGTTAGAGCTGTTGCCTTACAGTGACAGAAAGACCCCTGGCCAGGATGCAATCAACCTTCTCACTGTGACGAGTTTGCATATTCTCCCTGTGCATGTGTGAGTTTTCTCTACTCCAGCTTCCTCCCATAATTGTAATTTAACTGTAATTTAAAGTAACTGTAATTTCTCTTCATGGGATCAATAGTTTCATTCATTCATTCATTCATTCATTCATTCATTCATTCATTCATTCATTCATTCATTCATTCATTCATTCATTCATTCATTCATAACCCAAATGTTAGGCTAACTGCTGGAACTACATTGCCCCTAAGTGTGGATGTTGGTTTTGCTTGTCTCTGTGTCCCTGTGTTGGACTTTTAAACATGAAAAACATTTGGAAACGTGAAAAAAATATGTTTTTTCTAACCTTGATCGATCATTATAAGAATATGTTTCTCAAAAACAAAACATAAAATTTATATTGATTAACTCAGTATTTCAGAGCAAACTAGCAGCTTGTGTGCCCACCTGGAGCCCATCACGGCCGCTGCTGCTGCCCTGGCAGCTGCAGCACTGCACTCTGGGATACCGGACACCCTGGGATGACGACTCTGATGAATCTGTCTGCTCTTTGCCCTGTGGCCCCCGTCAGATCCATCCTAGTGGGAAACAAGTGTGTGTGACTGACCCAGACCCAGCACACTCTTACCTTACGCTCACACAGATTCTCACACTTTTCTTGTGGCCCCTACTGCACACCACATCATTAATACCAATTGGCCTTTCTTTATGGTTGCAAATATTTTTCACATGCTCTGAAATCACCTTGGGTCTCTGTGGCCACAACAAAAGCTCACTCAGCTTTGTACTTGGGAGCGAAAAGGGGATTTGTGAGAGTTAAGCGTGTGTGTGTGTTTGTGTGTGTGTGTGTGTGTGTGTGTGTGTGTGTGTGTGTG
>NW_013952600.1:189546-191127 GCF_001266775.1 Austrofundulus limnaeus
TTTCAGACAGGTAAGAAAAAAACAAATAACTTTTGCAATTAAGATTTCTTAACATTCATTAATGGTACCATCATGGTCTGTCCTGTGCAGAATGACAGAATGACAAAATGTAAAATTATTTCTTTACTAAACCTCTGTAACTTTGCTCCAGTTAATTTTAGCAGCATGAATCTTTCTTTGCACAGGTAATGTCCACAAGGGAATTTATGGTTTCCAAGTGTTTTTAGCTTGAATCATTATGATTTTAAATGGGTTATATACTGTCTAATGAAAGAATTTTTCAGGTGAGAGTGAAAAAAAGTTCCATCCTTAATATCTCTAAAACCACAGCAGCTGTTTTAATACTTACATTTCTGAAGAAATATCCCAAGTGTTAGCTTTATTTTGATACCAAGAATATTTAAGCAAAGTTTGTAAATGCTGAAATACACTCAGATACATTTCGACATGGTATTTTGAACAAAAACTTTTAGAAACGCCCATGGGGCTATCACTTTCAACAGGTCATTAGGTTCTGCAGATTTCTACTCCCATTGATTGAAAAGATGTAAAAAAGCAAATAACCTGTAAAACTTTACTTTTATCTTCCAGTTTGCAAATTTTTACTGCTTCACCTTGAGTTACAGTTAAGACTTTAAAAAAATCTCAGTTTCAGGAGTTTTGATTTACTTTCCATCATAAACCATTTTCCCCATCCATTTCATAACTGCTAGTGACAGAGCAACAACGTGGCAATTATATCTAGTTGACTCTTGTTCCTGTTTAGTATGTGTGTAACTGTGTTTACATGTCTTTTATAACCTGACAGCCTCTTCCTCCCAGCCCCACCCTGAGCTCCTGGAAAAGCCTTCTGGTCCTGTCTTGTTTCCAACAAGACAGTTTCTCAGTAAAGCAGGAAGCCCTGATGCCACGGCAATGTTTACGTTTCACTCACCATWTTAGATATGGCTTCACTCTCCCTGATGCTGGTATCAGCTGTGTGTAAGTGTGTGCACCTTTGTCTGCTTCCAAACAGAACACATTGGCTGTTTCCACCATCCTTGTCCCACCTCTCCTGCCGTACCTCTGCCAAAACACACACTGCTTTGGAGATTTTTATCAGGCAAGGCTTTTCATGCCAGAACCCTGAACTCGCGTGCTCTCCCCAGACCACGTTTGTATTTATTTGAACGTCTGGTAAGATCACAGATTCAAGACTGTTTTTGATGTTTATCTCCATTCCCTGCATTCTCACAGTCAACTGCATCGATATAAACATTTACGAGCAAAGTGAATACATGAGGAAATGTAGACGCAAAACAGGTTTTGGGCAATGATTTCATCACAAATGATGACAAACCCRATTTCCTCATCTCTACAGGTCGTTCGGTGCAAATCTATGTGGGAGTGACATTAAAAGGAAATTGTCAATGAAGGAGTTTGATAATGTGAGGTAAATCTTGCTGCAGCTGGGGCAAGGTGGAAAATGAAGGCAGGTTATGGGGTTAAGTCTGAACTAAGGTTCACAGCAGGAGGCGTCATGGCTAAGTTTAAGATGTGGTCAGAGGATGTTCCAGTGTTGTGTTTTTTTTTTTTTTTTTT
>NW_013952600.1:191872-197456 GCF_001266775.1 Austrofundulus limnaeus
AAATAAATCTTTTTAAAAGGAAAGAGAGAGAAAAAGGATTTCTGCTCTGCCAAAGTACACAACATGGATTCATGTTTTCTTGTTAGGTCTTTTTATTTTTTGTYAAAAATTTGTGCATGATGTTCAAAGTAAATTATTGACGATCAAATGCTCAGCTGAGTATTAATTATTCCCTGCAACTTGTTTTTTTTCCTCTGTTGCCACAGAGCCTCAACATGCCACTCTTTGCTTAAACCATGTACTGTAGTAGCTTTGGGGTGGTCTTTGGGCTTTGAGCAGGGCCACCTTCCACAGAATGTTTGAATGCACTCATATCTGGCCTGAACTCGTACACTGTTCCTCCTCTCACCACCTCCTACGGCTTTTGTTTCATGTGGTTTGTAATTACGGTGATGCACATGTGGCTTGTGTTGCTCTGCTCACATTGACCCCAATCAAACTCATACTGAAGATCAAACTTGGTTTTAGTTGTGAGTTAAATGAGATGAGCAACAAGTTTTCCCTGATGGCCCAGACGACATAAATGTTACAGAAACACATTTTTGTTTGATGGGAAAAAATGTAGAGGAAACTGCAAAAAAAATTGATAATAATAATAATAATAATAATAATAATAATAAACTCATGAGTTTGTATGTTATGAAAGATAAAAAAAAAGATATTAAAATTTGAATCCCAGGCCAGTTTAGGCTAAACTGAAATCAGCTGTTACCGATTTTACAGCAAATCTTTAAAAAAGCACCAGAGAAAGTCACAAAATGCATTTTAGTAAAAGGTTGCAGCTTTTTGTTTTTTCACMGTTTTTTGTTTTCCAAATATTTTTGAAACACACTTTTGTGTTTATTTATTTATCTGTTACTTTTTTGTTTCAAATGATCAACAGATCATGATCAAATACCACTTTGATTGTTCCCTTTTGTAAAAGATCAAAGTGCTTCTCSTATTATTGATTACAGTTTGCACAAAAGAAAAAAAAAGAAAGGAAAGTTCACATTTCATTTGATCTTTAAATACACATGAAACACACAAACGGATGTTTTGGCTCCACTAGACTGGTTTATCTTTCTAGAAAACCACTCAAAACACAATTTGACAGGAACCCAGCATCTGTAGCTGCACTGAAAAAGGTTTTGCAAATTRTACACTGTGGATGTTTTTCCTTATTATGTCAAAATTCTCAGGGCTCAATTTTTCACTCCTGTGTGGAAGAGATGCAGCCGTTGAATCTGTTAAGTTGCAAAACTTTTTTTTTATCAAGCTGTCTCCACTGACAGTCCACCACCATGCCACCATCATAGCATATTTTCTTAAGATGTCAGTGTTTTGGGAACACACAGCCAGGACCTTGTGAAGGTGTGTGCTTGGGCTTCATTTTGCGGGTGGAGCAATGTGATGTACGTGCAAGGATGCAATGTARCTACTCCACTACACACAGCACTTCTTCACACAGCTAGTCTAAACAAAGCGAAACCCTACARCACCAGTTTGACTAGCTGCGTTTTGCGAAGTCCAATGCAAAGAGCCTGTCATGTAGACAGCATAGAGGAATACACGGCTGCTTTATTTGACAACATGCAAACTATGTTTATCTTACTACCATGCAGTTATGTCTGGCATTTGCACAAGCTTTTTGCACAAGCCCAAYGTCCAATGCCCAACCACTGGAAAGAAAAAAAAAAACAAACAAAAAAAAACAAAGAGCCACATAAAAAAATAAAACTTTCTGGTAATTTGGTAATAATTATGGCACAGTTTACAAAATGTTTGATCAGTCTTTTATTGAGTAAACAATTTTCATTAACAAATTTTCTGGGGATTATTTGAAGGTCACAGTAGTGTAACCTCAACTTTGTACTTCACGGAAAGTTGCTCACGTCAGATCAGTGTTCCCTCTTCTCCTCCAAATGCCCCATAAATCATGTTCTTGTAAACAAAAGTGACACACAGCCCGATGTGTTCTTCGATATGTATTTAGGAGACCACAAAGACCTGAAATCTGATCTTGCYTGTGTTTAGTAGACAAACTGTAGAGAGACTGCATGTTTTTGGGTGCAGCCCTGCTCTGCAGAGATGCACAAGAACATGCAGTACACACTTGGTATTTAACACATTGTTTTTCATATTGTTACTGATTGCATAATCGTACATAATCGCAGTAATGCTACAAGTAACAATAACGCAAATTCAGTTTAGATTATGATGGGACAGATTGTGTGGTACCACTTCTAGCCTGGTTGGCTGCAGACACTTACTTACTGGAGCAGGCTGTTGGTGTAGACAGAATCTTGGAAGGACATATTGCATGGGCTTGTGGACAAACCTACTAAAATGGCAGTCAAATAACATTCACCTCATAGCACAAATAACTGTGAGTTATTACGCCTCACAGTAAACATCTGCAACTCAGGAACAATTGGTTTTCAGATGTGGGAGTTTCTTTTATGTGACAGAAAGTACAGTCATACAAGTATCAGATATCACTGCAATCTCAACTGTAATTAACAATAAGTGCCAGAAGCAAAATCTGTGTGAAGCCACTGCAGAGAGGCTGAGTAGAGCCAATCCTTTATGTAAACTACAATAATATTTCAGTGAAGCAGTTTTAAGGACGTTTCCATTTCTAGTCCAATTTGGCAATGAAAAATAAAAAAAACTCAAGAAAAAAAAACAATCAATGTTACTATTTTCATATTGTTAGCTATGTTGGGTTTCAGTCAAATTTGACTGTTTAAAAGGTTTTCTCCCCAAAAATAACTATTTCCTTTCCATGAGATTTCATAAATCTGTTCATACAAATCAACTGGACAGACTKTTTTATTCAGTTTTATCACACTTTAGGTATTTCCAGTCAAAAATGATCTGTTTTTAGAAAAGACTCATTTAGCTTCCACTGCAACAGCATTTTCCCTCATTGGAAGAACACCTGTTGGTACTATCACAAATAATCAATCATAATCATCAATCATAATTTAATCTCTTTCTTGTAGCTGGTATCAAAAGTTTTTATTTATTTATTTATTTTTTAGTTTTGCTCTTAATTCATTTTTTGGTGGCACAATGGCTAACAATATACTTTTAATTAGGCCCTTGATCATATCTTGGATCATGACCCTAATGATGAGGAACAAAACCATTGAATCTGACATTATGCTTTAAAGGAGAAAGAGCCAGACAATTAAGACAACACAAAATCCAAACCAAGAAACAACCAATGTGGATCAATCCAGCGATGATGAAGAGGGCCATGCTAAGGTTTCTGCTACTGTCTTTTCAAATAATACAGGTATTTGTATTTGGCCACAACAAACAAACAGAAAATACAGATTTGTAATTTTCATAAGAATATAAGTTGAAGAAAAAAATTTAACTTGCATTTGGTGACCTTATATGAATTTTAGAACAATTKATTTTGACAGGAAACACAAAAATAATGATAAAGAATGAACACAGAAGTAGCAGCGTTTTAATAAAGTAAAATCAAACAACGCTGTCCTTATTTTCAGCTTTTTTAAATAAAGAAATGTCCAACAAAAGTTATACAATGCATGTTTGGAAATAGGAATGTTTATAGTCTTACAAATATTTAGCTCATGAAAAAAGACAACCATGGCTTCAGATTTAAGAAACTGCAATTTCGTTCCGCATTGCATCTTGATGTTGTGTATGAATGACAATAAACGATTCTTGATTCTTGAAGAGTTTGTTCTGTTCATTATTGTCATAGATGACTGCAGAGCTACGGCAAAAATGAGAACATGAAAAAAATACATTCTAAACTTTATGAATCCTTTGGTGTTATTGACAAAGTTGTCCAGTTTTGTCTGACTAATCCCATTCCCAAAAAACTCAAAAAGTATTTTATATCTGAAACTGACTTTCTTTTCTACATTTGAAACTACTTTACTTCAGGTGCTGGTTGGATCTAAAGCCTGTATCACCCTTTCAACACCAGATGACAACTGGAAGCCAAGCTTTGAAAAACTGGGACAAGTGCTGAAAAATGTCTCTGATTACAACTCATTATTAATTGCGAGAGTCACAAGCTGAAATAGTGGTACTCATTCTTCTTTTTCCCTATGTTGCCTGTCTTTTATTTCTCTAATCCTGCTCACATTTGCTCAGCATTGGGTGAATATTAACTAAAATGGCAAAAAAGGGTAAAAATAAATGAGGAAGAAGGGATAAGTGGGGAGTGAGGGAGCTGGGGACAGATTTAGGGGCTTGGCTGTCGGTGTCCATGAGGGGGTTCCCCATGGATCAGTCTCAGGCCCAGGTGCAGAGTTTTAATGAAGATGGTGGAATTAGAGTATTCAGAGTACACTTTGAATACCCGGCCGCTATGTGAAATCTCACTCAACACAGTGGCCCTCTTTGACCTTGGATTAGTTTCCTCTTCCAGGTTTAGAAGCAGGATGCCGACCCCTGGCATTTCCCCCCTTTGCTACCTGAACACCAAAAGATAGCCCTGTTCCCCTGGGGACAGATATCACCATCGCGCCTCTTGTCTGGACTGAAGCCAGCTTGAGCTTCACACTAGAGCAAAAGTACCCATCTGGCAGGCTGAACAGGAAGCTTTCCTTTCCGTCCCWACCTATTCATCCTAGCCTTTGTGGCACACTATGTTCTTCATGGTAGTTTGCATCTGTTTGCATTTCACGTTGAGCATGCAGGTTTTGTATTATGAATAAATGTCTGCATGGGTCAACTCCATAGCACACGTAGTTTTGTATATATGTCTCAAACATTATAAATGTCTAATATTTTCTTAATGACGAGAGTACTCCACCCTTTTTCTAAATGTAAAGCTGGAACAAACAAGGTGATCTTTAAAATATTTTATTCATGTTGTGTCATGTTCATCTGCAGGCCTCCTTCCTGTTAGGAACTGATGCATCAGAGTAATCTTTGAAAACATTGATAACATCAGCTGCATTCATGTGCTTTCGTTTGGCATATGTTGAATTCCCTTTAAATGGGTTTGTCTGATGCAACCCTATAATTAGTTTTGAACACAGTGAATTTTTAAAGAGTGTCATAAAGACTAGACTATTTCAGGGACATTAGCTGCTCATGTGCTTTGGGACCAAATGTGCTTTAGTGAGCCAAGTAATGGCTGGCTGTGTGTTTAATAGTAGTTGTGCTTGAGCTGACAATGTGCAGATTCACAGAGCATTGCTTATCTTCAGATTCAAAGAAGATAAGCATGAGTGTGTGTGTGTGTGTGTGTGTGTGTGTGTGTGTGTGTGTGTGTGCTTGTTTCTACTACAGAGTGAGGAACATTTGCGCCATAGTTACTATCAGTGAGGTCTTTGATGTAAAGTGAGGACCGCTTCAATGTCTTCCCTTTGTTTGCAGCTCGACTGTGCTTTACTAGTTGGGTTTAGAAGTATGGTGTGAATTAAGTTTTTGTTCAGGTTAGGGTTAGCTATAGATCAGTAATGGTTAACTTTAGGGACAATGTCTGGGTTAGGCATAAATACAGTTACAAAAACAAATGGAAGTCAATGCGAAGTCCTCGGTTTGATGCAAATACATCATGTGTGTGTGTGTGTGTGTGTGTGTGTGTGTGTGTGTGTGTGTGTGT
>NW_013952600.1:199592-202149 GCF_001266775.1 Austrofundulus limnaeus
GGGCAGCTGAAAAGACCAGTTACTTTTCCCCACCTTTTGCACCAAATTAATCTGAGTTGATCAGCCCTGCTGTTTAACTCTAAGTTTTTTGTCGTAAGGAAGACTATCAAATGGCTTTGCCAAAATCCGGTCCACAACATTCAAACTTTCTGCCATATGTTCAGCTTGCTACCTAGCTAGCTCGCTAGCTGGGACTGGTGTGAGGCTAGAGTGAAGTGTGTCCGTCTATGAGTGCTTTATAACGGGTGAAGGGGCTCAGCAGCAGCCGCTAGACAGAAGAAATCAGAAAGAATGATAGAAGTCWGTCTCCAAACATAAGCAGCTACAAAATACCCACCAGAAATAAAAGCTTGATTTGTTGCTAGTCATTTTTAACAAAGAAAACGCTGCTAAAAGGATTAATAAAGTCTTTGGTTCAACTCAGAACAGAAACAAAACTCAAAACTGCTCCCACTGAATGTTTACACCAAAAGATTGCTGATTCGCTCATTTCACTGTTAATCAAAAAGGGATTCAGCCTCATACAGATCATCCAATCATCATACAGAAGCTGAACGTCTGAGCCAGCCGAAGCCAGCCCACTGCCCCATAGATCCCCAGAGACGCTGAGCGTCTCGGGGTGGGACAAAGCCCAGCATTTATCCAATAACTCGTCTCGTTTCGCTGCATTTTTTGCATCGCTAATGAGCTCTGTGGAAGCTCAGTGTCTGACTGTTTAAATCACTGTGAAGCGGCAGGAATGAGAGAGGAAAGCTGCGTCGTTACCAGTGATAAAAAGCTGATTCTGAACAAAAGTTGAGCGTGTTGTAGTGCATATTTAGTCAATGACATGTACACACAAGAGTATATATTTGATCTTTTTTACATTTTTAGGGGAAGCTGAGTTTCCCTTGCAGTCTTAGAGCAATCACCTCTGCATCCATCCATCCATCCATCCATCCATCCATCCATCCATCCATCCATCCATCCATCCATCCATCCATCCATCCATTTGTTCCGGAGTCATGTTGTGGGAGCAGCAGCTTGAGCAGGTAAGACCAGATTTCTCTTTCCTTCAGTCTCCTCTTCCAGCTTTTCTGGGAGGTCTCCAGTGTAATCCCAGGCCAGTTGAGAGACATAGTCTCTCCAGCATGCCCTGGGTCTTCACTGGGGTCTCCTCCAAGTTGGGGATGCTCGTAAAACCTCTCTAGCATGAACATCTGGGGAAATCCTTAATATATGCCCAAACCACCTAGACTGGCTCCTCTTGACATGAAGGAGCAGCGGCTCTACACCAAGTCTCTCCCTGATAACTGAGCTTCTCACGCAGTCGTAAAGGGAGAGTCAAGCCACCCTGTGGAGAAAACTCATTTTGACCACTTGTTTCTGCAGCCTTGTTATTTTGGTCACTACTCAAAGCTTGTGACCATATGTGAGTGTAGAAACAGACTGACTGGTCAACAGAGAACTTCACCTTGCAGCTCAGCTCTGCCRTTACCACAGTGGACCAGCATAGAGTCTGCAGTACTGTGGATGTTGCACTGATCCGTCTGTTGATCTCCTACTTCCACTTACCAAATAGAGCAATGTATTAAAAWTTGGATTCACATCAGAGCCTTTTAACTGAGTTTCTTTTACCTGTGTTGCTTTTACACTCTTTTCTGAATGTTATTGTTTACTGATTAAGTRGATWGATGAAAACATTTAGCTGACTTTCCATATACATTGTTGCATTTACAGTATGTGGAATAAGTAGGAGGATGCTCAGACATTTATTTTCTTGCACATTTCAAATCCAGTTTCAAACTCTCTTATTCTAGTTTGTCAGTCTTTAWATACAGTATGCATATACAGTGTATATAATGAGCTAAAATATATTGTGATACTACCTGAGAGTCATCCCCATCTGAGGGTCAATGATGATGCAAGATCTTTCTTTAAACTTTAATATGCAACACATGGCGCATTCCTTCAAGGAATGCTTGTTTTTTTTATATTTTGCTACATTCCATGTTTGATCCCACCCCCCGCCCTTTATTTACATTGTGTCATGTTCTCCTGCTGTGCTCCTTCCTGTTAGGAACTGATGCATCATAGCAGAAGAAGAAGAAAAAAGGCCAAACAGATTTTTAGGATAGGCTTTTGTTAAGGAGCTATTAGTGTTGTATGTGCATGTGTAAATGTGTGTTTGTGTGTATGTGTGTGTGTGTGCTAAAGACGAGTGCCACCGAGGTGAATGGAGGTGACAGGGTGCTAACAGCTGGAGACAGGTTCCATAGTTCTTTGAGTTTTTGAGGTTCAGTTGGTGTTAAGAGATGCTTGCCTAAAGAGCAGATCACAATACACRCTGAAGCACAAACATTATCCTGCACTCAATCAGCTTCTTCTTGGCCTGACTTCAATTGGGTTTATTAGGTGTCAACTACATTTTGCTCACGTTTGTTTTCTAGTCKTCAGTGCCAGGTAAACAACCAGAAGCTCTCTATGGCCTGTAGCCTTGTGCAGATTTCCTGTTTGTGAAAAACACACATTTTAGACGACTGATGTTGAACCTTATGAACCTTATGAACCTTATGAA
>NW_013952600.1:202867-208824 GCF_001266775.1 Austrofundulus limnaeus
GTGTTTAAGGTCAGTTGGCTGGGGTAGCTATCTTGAATCAAGCTGACTCTAAAGCTAAAATAGCTGTAGGCACATATCCATAATTACTTTGTGCAAGTTTGTTCAAAGGTTGATAAAACAATTCAGCAATAAACAAAAATATGGGCAARAAACATTATTCCATCTAATTAGACCAAACTATATACTGCAAATGGTTACAGTACAGATGATACTTTGGCTTAGGGGAAGCATTTTTTGTTTTGTTTACTGCACAACAATATAAAAATGTGTTTGATGTGTTAATCAACTGGGCAGCAGTCATGTTCTGTACCCAAGACAAATTTCCTTTGGGATTACGAAGCTATTTTTTCTTATCTTATCTTATCTTATCTTATCTTATCTTATCTTATCTTATCTTATCTTATCTTATCTTATCTTATCTTATCTTAAAAGTGTGTCCATAGAGTCAATAATTTTAATAATCTTACATTTGTCACGATTGTAAATGAATGCATGATGAACATTTGTGATGTTCAGTGTGGAAGAAAATGTGAATAGCAGCCTGAGACTCCCACTCTGAGTATCAGTGTTTCCTGCAGGTTCTCGTTAGGCGCAGCCAGCTTAACCTACTGTGCAGACCTGCAGAGCTGACACCCTGCAGCCCCAGGGGTTGACAAATGGAGGAAAAAAGGGCCTAAAGATGGATGAAGCACAATTTCCCGAGGTAACAAATGTTCCTTATGATTTATGTCCAGCTCAGGTTGCTTTATTTTTGCATAGGTACAATTCAGCAGGAAGACAGTGGTGGTGGTGGAGCGAAGCCCGGGGGCTGCTCTTTGCTGATCTCAGACATTGACAAATGGGCTATATGAGACCACCGCCATTGATWTTTACTTCATTTCTCCTCACCCGAGCACTGTCCTAACAATGTTAAGTCTACCCATCATTCTTTTGGTGTTTTTCCTCCCTTTTTTTTCAATCCAAATTACAGGTGATGCCAGGGGCCCCTTTTGCTCATCTCTCCTACAGGCCCACCTATTGGTGCCCCAGGGCAAAGGAGTCGGAGGCAGAAGGTGAGAGGAAGATGGAGAGGGGACGAGGTCAGACTGAGAGCTTCGGGCGTTTTGAAGAAACACACACTTCTGTGTTTTCACTTGTCCATCTGAAGAATCACACTCACTACATGTCTGAAGAAATAAAAAGGATTAAAAAAGCTATTGTCGTRGGTGTGATGGAAATAAATTATAATSAGAAAATCAGTTTGACTCAAGGGCAACACATWACTTATTTTAAGCTCTCATRCCAGCTGTTGTTTCTWATGTTCTAAAATACRGTCCCACTCAATTCTAAGGAAAAAWAATAGTYGTATCAGTCTTTGCAGCTTTAAAATAAACAYCTGCATTAGATTAAATCTGTTTGTTAATCTACTTAAAAAGAATGGTCACGTTTTATAGCTCAAACATGAGAGATGTAAGTTGAAACAGGAGAGGAATTTGAAGCTTCTTTAAAATAGTGAAACATCACATAATGTTGCAAGATACTTTATGTTGGTTGCTTTCATTCAAGTACATTTTATTGTTCTAGCACTTTTTTAGTGCTTCACAAGGAGCAAAACTAAAATAAATACAAACATACAATATACTGTAAGCATAAAAACATTCTATAAAACAAGTTAATATGACAAATAWAATGTCAAGTGATACATTTAGCTGTGTATAAAATCTGGACCAAGTACAAAAATACCAAGTATTTTGTACTGGACCAAGTAAAAAGGAAGGTTGTTAAAGGGAATTATAGACCAAAGAAGACATCATTGTGTCAATATAGAAAGATAAATGTGAAATGTCTTGAAAACAGAAAATAAAAATTGGGAAAACTGTAGTCAATTTCTATGGTCAAACTGTAAAACAGTCACCTAAATAAGTTGGATTTACAAACAGAAAAGCTAAAAAAAATAAATAAACATTAACACCCAAAACATACAATGCATCAG
Source organism: Austrofundulus limnaeus (assembly GCF_001266775.1). Classification (NCBI taxonomy): domain Eukaryota; kingdom Metazoa; phylum Chordata; class Actinopteri; order Cyprinodontiformes; family Rivulidae; genus Austrofundulus; species Austrofundulus limnaeus. The sequence continues at coordinate 204,840 of NW_013952600.1, forward strand.
GAATGTGTTCACAGCACTTCACTTTTTCTACATTGTGTTACAACTCTATTCCAAAATGAAACTTTTTTTTGCTCAAACTTCCACACAACACCCCATAATGACAACATGATTTTTTTTTATGTTTGCAAATTTATTGAAAAACAAACAAACCGAGAAATCACATGTACTCATGTATTCACAGCCTATTTTTGATGCACCTTTGGCAACGATTTCAGCCTCAAGTCTTTTTGAACACGATGCCACAAGCTTGAGACACCTGTCTCTGGGTGGTTTCTTTACAGAACCTGTCAAGCTCTGTCAGGTTGGATAGGGAGAGTCAGTGCACAACCATTTTCAGATTTCTTCAGAGTTGTTTAATAGGATTGAAGTCTGGGCTCTGGTTGGACCCTTCAATGATCTCTTCACAGAGTTGATCTGAAATCTGTCCTTTGATGTCTTGGCTGGATGTTTTGRATTGTTGTCCTACTGACAGATAAACTGTTGCCCCAGACTGAGGTCAAGAGCATTTTGGAGCACATTTCTTTCCAGGATGTCTCTGTACATTGCTGTGGTGATATTTCCCTCTAATCTCTCACTTCCTACTGCTTAAAAAAAACATCCCCACGGCATGATGCTACCACCACCACGCTTCACTGTAGGAGTGGTATTAACCCTGTGATGAACATGATGTCTGACCTTCAATCTTTGTCCTATCAGATCAGGGAAATTTTGTTTTTCATGCTCCTTCAGGTTTATCTTCATGAGTCTTTTATTTTGGAATGGTTTTCGTCGGGCCTCTCGACCACAGGCCTGAATGGTGGATCACTGCAGAGATCGTTATCTTTCTGGAAATTTCTCCTCCCTCCACAGATGAAACAATGAATCCCTGACAGAGTGAACCACTTGGTTCTTGGTCACCTCCCCAACAAAGACCCTTCTCCACTGAGCACTCAGTTTAGATGATTGGCCTGCTCTAGGAAGAGTCTTATTGGTTTTAAGCTTCTTCCATTTAATGATGATAATGCTCACTGGGACATTCAARGCAGAGGAAATGTATTTGTAACTTTCCCCAGTTTTTTGTCTGAGGTCTACAGACAAGTCCTTTGACCTCATGCTTGGTTTGGTCTCTGACATGCACTTTAAAATGTGGGACCTTATAGAGACAGGTATGTACCTTTCCAAATCACGTTCAATCTGAATTTGCCACAGGTCAACTGCAATGAAGTGTTTTAAAACAGGGATGAGAAGTGGAATGGACCTGAGCTCAAATTTGAGCTTCAAAGCTCATTTTACAGACATTGAGCTAAAGATCAATGTTTAAAACTTTTGCTTGCAAGACAGCAGGTGATATGGATTCCTTCAGTTCATTTCAGTTGATTTTATTTATGTAGCACCAAGTCACAACCAACATCTTTCAAGCTAAAKTCATCAGACTGCATTGAATTCCTTCAAGAAATGTTACAAATTTACTGATTTGTTTGAAATCATAAATGGTCCAGGAATGATTCTAAAATAATACCAAGAAAAATTTACTTTCTCTTGTTTGCATAATCTTCACAGACGTGTTTGTGTGATTTCTACATAACTACTGTCTCACTGGTTTTTTTTATTATTTATACAGTGCACGCAAATTTGTTGGCATGCAACAAACAATAATCAATATTAACTAGAAGAACTTTGAGGTCAAGTAAATGTTCTCTCACGTTTTAACACGAGTTATATTTTTCCTGCTTTGATATTTTGACACAGTGCATGTGAGACTTAGAAGATTAGAAACGCTTATTSTACGTGGCCAGAAATCTACTCTCTGGTTACAAACCTTGGGCCCAGGTGGTCTCTCTCAGACTCACTAAGTTACTCATGTCATGAAACATAAAACCCACGATCCATATTTACTGTGACCTCATATTTCTCCTCTGCTCTTTCACCTACTTAAAAAAAACATCAGAGAGTTGTTTTCATTTAGATAAGTTTAATAGCAATATAAGCATTATAGTTTTAGATACATTTTACAGTTCTGTGGACGGTAACAGAAGGTACTAATTTCTCTGGTCTTTGGAACTAATCACCTAATTGAGAAATGGCTCCACAGAGACTGAAGTGTCAACAGGAGGGTGACAAAATGTTATAACTAATTACTGAATGGAAACCATTAACCAATGCAGCTGTTATTATAATAAATCATGCAAAAATTCTAAACAAGCTCAACTTTGAGCTGCTAATGAATTTTACCCATTTTAAACTTGTGGTGTTTGATTATTGTACAAAGTACAAACAAAAATGTTTAATTAGATATATTTATCTTTAATCATGTTTCTTGTTGTATTACTCTGTGCATTCACTAATTCGCATTAAAGCCAAAGACATGATGCATAGTGTTTTTTATAGGTATGAATATATTGGAACAAAACTTAACTGTGTTTTGTTCATCATAAGTTTTGGGCAAGTCATTTAAAAATTGTAGTTTTAAAAGTTAAACACAACATTTGTCATTGAACCGGACCCACTTCCTGCCTAACCAATGGCCCCAGGCATCACAAATATAACAACAATGACAAACGACATGTTTACATTTGTGTTCCAGACTCCACTTTTTTGACTACATCAAAATCGATGTTTTCAATAAACAGACGAGGCTGATGAGCAATAAAATTGACCTTGAATAGAGCAAAACAAAAGCATTATTTCACCATTCAGAATTATGTCAACCCCTTTGGATGTTTATGAGTATCTTTACCCTCAAAGTCTGTAATTTTTACTTTAAGACTCTGAGACATCAAACATATTTTAAGCTGAGTTTTACAAAAACAAATCCATAAGATTTGAAAAAATAAAATTGGGAGATTTCTCTTTAYGTCTGTATACCTGCAAAATGGGGAAAAAATTGTGGACAGTCCACACAGCTTGACATGTAYGGCCAGTAGTAGTGGAATGTGACAGAAAGTAAAAAATTCCCCTTCATGATCAGTCCACAACAAGGATTTAGTTTTTGTTCTTGAATTTACCATGAATCTTCTTTTTCTTGTGTTTACCATTTGAACCAGCATGCTCCGTGTCTTCTTTCTCGTTTCTGATATTAATTTCCATGTCAGTGTCACAGCGCCACACATACAGGCCTGGCATAGTTACTACAGTGTTTGGTTTATTTTCTGCTTCAGTTTGGATAAAAACATTTCTAAAAACAGGGTTGAGTGAACAAAGAAAATGATCYCTTTGAAAAGACAGCGACCCCGTGTAAATGAGACCTCAGTTCATGCTGGGGTGATGATCAGTGACATGAAGGTAACTTGGTTTTCTCCACTAAATACATCTAAATATATGAGGCTGCAGTCTCTGTCACCTGGATAAAAATAATATCAGCACAATTAATTAAATACATGGAGCCAGTTTTGCAGTTACTAGAGTAGTAATACACAATACAGCCTAGTATGTACCTTGTACTTAGTACAAGTGCATGTCCTGTAGATATTTTGCAGTCCCACTGCATCAGCTTATACTGGTTTGTGTTTTCATGTAAATTATCAGGTAACAAGTCAAATGTTACTGCTGTAAATGTGAAAAATAAAGTTAAAAACAACTGACAGAATTGTGAAGGTTTCTAGAAGACTTTTAACACAAATCAGTATGATTATTTTTAAATTAGCCAAATCTGCTTTGGAAGAGAGACTACCACCATCACACCAATGTAGTCCAAACAAAGTCACTTCCATAACTTATTTAGCTATCATTGAGCAAATGCAGTTGAAATAATAAAATAAATGATAGTGTTTTATGCTCATTCTATTTTATACACCTTTACACTTATTAATTTTGCATCATGCCAGCTGAAATTAAGAGGGAAAGATGTTACAATTTGAAAGGATTTGAAATGTTTATAAAACCAAAACTTCAAATAAACTTGAAAGATAGATGTACCTCAGTTCAAGGAGTAAGATTGTGGAATAACTTGGACAGCAATTATATTTCCATTAATTTATTTGGTAAAATGATAAAAGTGAAATTGTTA
>NW_013952600.1:209001-211913 GCF_001266775.1 Austrofundulus limnaeus
TATATTTATGTGTATGATTATGTATATATTTTTGAACATTTTTGTTAAATGGGGCAGATGTTATAAGATTTTTTCTTCTGCTTTCTTTCATTTTATAAGATTTGTGTTTCTTTTTTGTTGTATTGAAATCTTTTATTTTATTGAAATGAATAAACCATTAAACTAAATAATATGAAATTCCTGCACTGGAAGTGCTACAACTGAGTACTACTTGTACTTTCATCAGTATTCTGTCAGTAATCAAGATGTGTCACTTTTTTATTTGTTTATTTATTTCATTTAAATAAAACAAAACACAATTCAAACAAAACACAAACATGTTAAAATGAAAATGAAAAGGAGCAGAAAGAAGAAAAATCTTATAACATCTGCCCCCATTTAACAAGTAAATATACATATTACATATACCCCTATTAATTTACATAAAACATTCATCCCCTAACAATCAGCAAAAAGAAAAGAAAAAGAAAAAGACATAAAACAGATTTTCAATCATTCAAACAGCAGCGTATATGAATGCTTTTCATCCATCCATAATTTAGATGTTTTCATATTTTGTCAACAAGTCAGATTTGACCAAATTTTTAATATAACTAACATGAATGACTATAAATGTTTTAAACTGGAGCTATTTCAAGATGGCAGCAAATGGGTGTGTTTAGAGGAGCAGTAAGCTTGTCTCTTATTTGTCCAAACTGAAGTTGTTCAAGTACTAAATTACCACTGATAAAATAATTGTTTACTAATTTTCCACAGAACCTAACTTGAAAATAGTTACAGAAATTTTCATTAAAGAGAAAGTAAACATTTTTATCCCTTTAAGGACTATAGCACAGAAATGCTTTATATTCCTGTTGTAATTAATATGCATCAATCAAAGTGACAGACGGAAATTTCTGACAATAACCTAAATAAACCTGAGGCRTTTTCATTTGATATATATCCTCACAAACAGTCATGCTCCCCACATCCTCACCATCATGTGCAGACACATTCCACATTGTTTCACTCCGCTCTTCCATCCAGTGCTCCTGCAGACAAATGTAACGAGAGTTTAACAGCGAACTGCGTTCTTTACAGACATCCTGAACAGCTGTGATCAGAGCTGCACCGGGCCTTTCATCTGCAGGTACTGTTCATCTTCACACACACAACCGCCCCCCTGCTATTTATCTGAGGAAAACGCTTGTCTCAAACTCCCACCTTCCGTCTCAGAAACACTCATTTCTTCGTGCAAACTTGAACCAGACTAAGAGACATGACCAAATGGTTCACTCATTTTAAAAGRGCTGAAGTTGATATTTGGACCTTAGGGACTAAATCACTGATTGACTCTGATACAAACTTGATTAGTTTACAAAAGTCATCAATTGGCACTCATATCATTTCTACTGCCATTGAATGCTGTGTATCAGATTACATAATGATGTGATGCAGAAATTACCTTGTTGCTACACAGGTTGTTTTGATGAAAGCYTTGATTCCAAACTCATCCTTATCCCTTTTTTTCTGCTGGTCTTAGTTTTCTTGCCTATCAGGACATTCTTGTAAATTCTTGTATAATAATGACTTTGTTCTCATAGTATTTGGTTATAACTTTATTCTTGTAATATTATGACTTTGTCGTTGTATGATTTTCTTGTAATATTATTACTTTATTTACTTTATATTGCTGGGTTGCAGTCACACGAGCTGGATGACTTGCAGATGTCAGATAGGGGGCAGRAAGTAATTGTGTGGCCCTTGTTCTCTGTCATGCATTTGTGTGTCAAACTTCCAGAATTATGAACCACAACATACATTTTCATGAATAAGGGAACATAATTTTTTTGGGATGTATTTCTACAATTATTTCAAGATGGTTGCCACAGCCAGTTGACAACAAAGACAAAAAAGTCTAACAGATGCTTAGTTCAAATTTGGTGTGGTGTTAGCTGAGAGTAACTCACAACACATGCTCTGAGTACTAGTGTCCTGCTGCATTACATAATACTACTTTGTGTTTCCATGAAAAATATTGAACGGTAAGTAAAAAGTTATTGTTGTGTACCTATAATAATGATGCAATATGTTATCAATTTGATGTTGTGCAATATTTTTGACAAAATGTACTCATCTCCTGCAGCAACAATTGAACGATTTTTGTTGTGTATATATAAAAAAATCTGATGCTACAGCAAATAATACAACTGCTTCTGTCATGCCTTTTTTTAAATTAACAAAGTGAAAAACACCTCTTTCCCTCAGGGAAACCATTCCAGTTCCTGTGCAAATAAATAACAGCACACAGTCAAGACAAAACAGCAATTATCCAGGAGAGAGAGAGAGAGAGAGTCAGTGTCGTTCAGTCTGTGTTCACTACAGTTCTGTCTTTACATGTTCTCTTCCTCTGTTTTTGTGGCACAGTTGGCGGTTTTCCCCTGCTGACAAATGCATGTGGATTTGTGCAGAACACTTCTCTGTGCAGGTTATCTTGTTGGCATAAATATTGTTTAACACTTGGATGATCGCAAGGTTTTATAAACTGATCCCAAAGCAAGACAGCACGGTTATCCCAAAAGACAACAAAGTTCATTTTGAGCATCTGGTTAACAATAAAGTCTGAGCTGCAAATCACATCCGTGTGATTACTTCAGCTTTTATCCTCCAAAATAGTCCAGGGTACAAATGCAGGCATGTTGAGGTGTATAGACTAACTCCTAAGCCGATCTGACAGCACAATTTGATTTTTTAAGATACCTTGTATGAAAACTTCTCCACCCTGTTTTAACTAATAATGGATGACAAGTAATGTTTTTTAAATGGTAGGTTTGGATTCTTCTTTACAGGTAGAATCTCTGAGGCACTGTGGGAAATGTTTCTAAAACTAAACACTGTTAAATTGTTTTGAAATATCCATCCATCCATCCATC
>NW_013952600.1:214721-227395 GCF_001266775.1 Austrofundulus limnaeus
GTGTGTGTGTGTGTGTGGGTGTGTGTGTGTGTGTGTGTGTGTGTGTGTGTGTGTGTGTGTGTGAAGTAAGAAGTCAGTTCCACCTCATTTCCTCTGTGCCACCTCCCAGCATTTTTTTTAAACTGTAATATTTTGTGTGTTTTTAGTGGCATTTTAAAGGAAACAAATCAAATAGTAACAGCTTCAGTGAATTTGCTGCACCCTCCCCCTGAGCTTTCCTGCTGGCGTTCTCTGTGGTCTTGCGGAAAGGTTGAGATGTGTGTTTCTACTTGATGTGATGTGTACGTTCTTGCCAGTCTGGGCACATGTGAGGAATGGATTTGCTCACATTTGATGTTTTATTTTCAAAGTCCCTGACCCCAAGATAAATTGCCATGTGTAACATTTGCATTCACTTTGACCTTTATCACATCATAGCAATGCTATATGTAAATATACATAGAGCAAAACAACTTGAGTGGCCTTCGTGATGCAGAAAATKTTATTAAAATGTATATTACTTTTGCTTTTGTAAGCTACTTTTCAAATAGAAAATACTCATTTTGGTATACTATTCATGTAGTGTTAATAATTGTTTACTTTTATTGGTAGTTTGTCTCATTAGGGTTAGATAGTTGTATTATAAAGGCTGGCTCTGGGTACTTGCGCAGGGTGTGCGCATACCCTCACCAACGGTGTAGGTGTTTAAACTTGACGTTATGCTGTTGTAGTATTCTCCAAAAGGACATGTGGCAGTACACGTCATAACTTGTGAAAATGCAGGAGAGCAAAAACTTGCCAAACAATTTGAGTGGTGCATGTCGCGCGCAGCCTTTGCAGAGTTACACAAATTCAGAGGGGCATGACCACACACAGGGACACTGCGTGGGGCTAATGCGCAGGGGTGGAGAAGGTACAATTGCATCACTATCGGCACTTGCCCTTTTGTGGTCTTATGTTGCGTTCCAGTTTTATCGGAACTCAAAATTCTGAAGCCGGACTGACGTCAGTTCCGAGCTGATAGCGTTCCAGTTTTAAACATCGGAAAAAGCCTTTCTATTATTTTGCTATGCAACAATAAAACTTACAATAATAGCACTCTACGAGGTATTTTGAGTGTACAAACAGTGTTAAAACATATATTTTAAATATTACTATAAAGCACTACAAGTACGTCTGACTTAATGCAAAATAAACAACACAGAAACCGCGTTTGTTTACATGCAAGAGTAGCAATGTTAGCGGTTAGCTCGGACAAGCATGTTAGTATGCTACATACAATAAACAAATATAAAAAAGGAAAATAAAAAAAACAAATTACACTCTTTTTATTCTGCCTCCTCTCTTCATACTTTCTGTCTGTTAAATAATGGGGATGGTGCTTGTGTATGTTTGATTACAGCTCAACATGTAGAGAAACATGCTAATGATAGCGCGACCGCTGACAGTTTCATGCGCCCAGCAGCCATGTTGAAATGATGACGTAACGCATGCTCGGCTGCTCGGGTATGGTTTGGATGYACCGRCCTCYCGACTCRAAACTACGACTTCAGGGGGCATTCCAGTTGAAAAATAGAACTCGAAGGCTTGAAGCTACGACCTCCAAGGACAACTGGAACGCAGAATTAACATTAGTGATAAAGTTGTCATGTTAGATTAGGATCTCTGACTTTTCATTAACTTTTTGTGGGCCACGGACAGCAGTTTTCATTTTAACTCAGCAAATATTCAATGTCCTTTGTGTGATTTGACTTAGAGTCTTTGAAGCAGCATCTGGAGTCATCACTTTAGACCTGAGCAGATTGGCAGCCTGCTTGCTCTGCTTTGTTGGCTGCTTAAAGTGAGCACTGGGCTGTACTGATTTTCTGTTTGGAGAAGATTTAGACCTGTCACACACACACACACTTGCCGATCCACGCAGTGTTTGTAAGACTGTGGGGGTTACGGGATTAAAAAGAAGAGAGGTGAAAATTCTTGTTTGGAAGATGTGCCGAGGCTTAAGTTTCCTCATCGCACACACATGTCACGGTGGAAAAACTCCCAGGAGGAGGTGGGGATCGAAGCGTCAATCCCACAGTAGGCTGAGGGTAAACACAGAAGTATTCAGTGACCCAAATAGTACTCTGTGGGTTTCTTTTAGCTCAGCTTGTGTTTCTGGCTCGTGTCACTTTGAAATGTAATGTTGCCATGCAAATGTTGATCCTATGCTTGCAACAACAGTGCATCTGAGCAATTTCCTTAACATAAAAACCTGAGGATCCGATGCTTTTGCACTCATGAATGATGGTGACTTTGGCCGGGTTCACACCAAATGCATTTTGAGCAGCAAAAATGYGCCCAACGCCTCAAGTTGAACACTCTACGTTCAGACCGGGACACAAACTAGACACATGTCTGAAGAGGGAGGAGTGTCTTGATTTTCTTCGGTCGTTCTTTAATGACAGGTGAAATAATGACAAAATAAATAAAATGGCTTTGCTTTATTTACTGAAAGCAAGCGAACGTTGCGCACAGCAGATAATTAATTCAGCAGATAATTTAGAGGCGGTTTGTTCGGTTTGCCAGGAGCTGCGAGCTGACAAAATATTTCTYGTCCCAAGCCCAGTTTAACACGGCAGCCAGTTTAACGAGCTGCTGACCTGCATCGGTGCTGATATCTCCAGCCAGAACACCAACTGCAGACAGTCTATTTCAGCTAAAGAGCTCCTGTCCATCTGTTTCGGAAACCGTCATGTGGAAAAAATATTCTCTCTCATTGGTTGATGCAGCGCGTCGAGTAGCAAAAGTTCAATTTTTTTGAACTCGAGCAGCGGCTGCTTTGGACGCACCGCATGCACAGAAAACACTCTACTGCACCTACCGCTACCTTGCGCGTCGCGCTAAACTGGCAAAATGCACCGCACTGCTCCTAGATGTGCGTCCACCATAGACTTTGCATGTAAACTGGCTGCTTCGGCTGCTCAAAATGCATCCAGTGTGTACATGGCTTTACTGTAGCTATGAAGCACTTGTATATTTACCAACTTTTAAGCTATAAAAATAGTTACAGGACTTTTGCAAATGTACATTTTAAGACATAAAGCAAACAAATTCACTTTTACCTCATTGCCACATTATTGCTGAGAACCATATCCTCCTCGCCCAAAACAGCTTCTATTTTGACTTGGAGAGCTGCAAGAGGACATGCGTCACAAAACAAGGGCACTTGAATGACTAAGCTGGATGTCATTGTCTGAAGGAAAGAGAAACTGTCGGGGCCTGTAACAACAGATGGAACAAGGCTCATCTCTGCACCGACTGTCAGCTGCACAATCAAGTCAAATAGCTGCATGTGTCAACACCTTCCAGAGTCTCTGTAACTGCTTTAGTGTGTATGTGTGTGTGTGTGTGTGTGTGTGTGTGTGNGGCACACGTTTGCATAAACGCAAAAAGCATTGTGATGTATTGCAAAAAAAGTCCCCCCATGTCCCYTCATGAGCCCAGTAAAAAAAGAACCAAACTAATAAGGTCTGAATAAAACAGTTCGTATTTCTGTGTTGACAGTGTTTTTTTTATGTTCAAATGGAAGTGGTGGTGTCTGGGGGTTATGTATGCTTTTTATTTTMAGTGATATGTGAGAAGAAGAAATACAATACAATGCTTTTCGTTCAATATGTTCATCTGCAGAAAACYTTTGGACATAATGGGCAACATGTATTCATCCAATAAATAAAATAAAACATCAGTGGTTTGTACATATTTATGAAATTATTGTGCTTTCATCATAGGACTGTGCAAAAGTGTAAACAAAAACCACACATTTTATTCACAATGGAATTAAATAATAGATATGTAAAATGATTCAACAATTAAAATTAAAAATTATACTAAATTGTTAGAAAACTTTGGTAATATTGAGTGTTGTGTCAGAAATGCGTCTCAAAAGGTTGGGACAAGAACAACAAAAGTAAGAAATAGTAAAGTTATAGAAATTATGTGATTGTACAGTTCCCTTCTGTTGTCATTATTATATTGTTCCATTCTGATGTTATTATCCTTAGTTTAGTATCTTCTTTTTATCTAATTGTTTCGTTTATTTAATATGGTGATCTCTCGGCATTCAAAATGGACAACAAAGTAAGAATTTCATTGCTCAGGGAAAACATGTTTTCATCTGTGCACATGACAACAAACACTTTGAATCTTGAATCTGGAATAGATGAAGAAGTATTTGGCAACAAATTCAGTTAATAGCAACAGCTCTGTGAGGAGACAGGCCTCTAAAAGTAGCATTTTAGAACGACTGAATTGCTCAGAAAGAAAAAGTGGGGAGGTCTTTAATTATCTGCACCTTAAAATTGTGGAACAATTTCAGAATCTACAGTTCATAATATCACCAATGATTTCAAGAATTAGGAATTCAAGAGACAAGGCTTAAAATTGGTATTGAATGTCCATGAACTCTGGGCCGTCATGCAGCTCTGCAATAAAATCACAAATCTTTGTCGGTAAACATAGTGCCATTCACAAATACTGGTTAATGCTCTGAAGGAAGGCAAAAAACAACAACAAAAACTTACCATTCAGAAACACTGCTATTTTTTCACAGGGCCAGAGCTCACTTTAAGTGGACTGAAGCAAAATGGGGAAAAAAACCCTGCCTCTCTGATGGTATGGGGGTACATTAGTGCTCATGGGCACCTTACACATCTGAAAAGGCAACATCAATGTAGTGAAGGTAAACAGGTTTTAAATCAGCCTGTGATCCCAGAATGACTTTTTCACTGAAGGCCCTACATATTTCAGCAAGACAATCATTAAAAGAAAAAATATGCAAAGAAGACTGATGAAAAACTTTAATCCTATATAAGACAAACATGAGACGATATTCCACTCAGAAAGTATGTTCCAGATTTCAAATTCAGTTTCCTTATATCTCCCACAACTCATCCTAAAAGCTTTATATTTTTTTATTTTCAACATTTAATATGTTTTGCTGTAAATAAAATGTGGGTCAATTTGATTTGTAACTGATTTTATTTTTTCTTTATCACAATTTACCAACTTTACAATAGAAACTGCACTTTATAATGATTATAAATATAAAATTGGTCTTTAATTGTTTTAAATAGATTAGTGATAATTTACCATTTATCTTGCATTTGTAAGTGATGTTAACCTTCCCAGTTCAGTGTACAGAGTGGATCATGTCAGCAGTCATTCATTTCTAACCTTTAACTTGTGCKTTTACTCGGCTCTATAATTTCCACTTCCTGCAACAGGTGGGTGACATGTTTTTAAAGTCCCACATGGTGACTTGATTTAAATGGCACATAGAAAGATCACAATAATGATCACTTATTTTTCTTGGCCTAATTCACAAACAGGGGCCGATACTGATGGAAGAATGTATTACAGCCTCTGAAGTGTGTGTGTGTGTGTGTGTGTGTGTGTGTGTGTGTGTGTGTGTGTGTGTGTGTGTGTGTGTGTGTGCGGGTGTGAAACGTGCAGTGACTGTCATCACAGTAACATGTAGAACATGAATCAGTTTGGCTTGCTGAGGTTTATGTGTGTTTGCATGTCTGCATATTTTATAGCTCCTGGTGTGAAGGTTTTCATATGTTGCATTCATGTTTACAATTCTTAAACATGGATTTAAGATTTAAGATCACCACATTCTTTACACTTTTACTTGATAAATTTTTAAAACAACAAGACAATATTTAGAGAAACTAAAAATGTATTTGTCTGAGTATTTTGTACTATAGCAAATAAGTTTTCTAGATCATTCAMTCAAAAAACAGACTCTTGGATTTACTTAACCAGCTTTTCTAAATAATTTCCACTCAGTTGACTTGAGTAAATGTAAAGCAACTTTCACATTTATTTAAAAAAAGGGAGTTTTACATTTACACTGCAAAAAGTTCACCTAACCATGTTTTAAAATCTTATATCCAGCCAAAAAGAGTTTTTGATCTTGTTTTGAGAYTGATTTACTAAACAAGAACTGATTGTGTAAGAATAATAATCTTGTTTTCAGAATGTGTAAGATTATTTGTCTTGTTAGTCTGAACGTTTGACTCAAATTAAGTCAAAACTTTCTGCCAGTGGAGTGAGAACTTTTTACTTGGTAAGATTCTTGAAACACTTTGACTCAATTTTTTTGGCAGAAATGTTTGACTCAATTTAAGTCAAATTTTCAGGCTAACAAAACGAATAATCTTACACATTCTGAAAACAAGATGATTATTCTTACACAATCAGTTSTTGTTTAATAAATTAGTCTCAAAACAAGATCAAAAAGACTTTTTGGCTGGATATAAGATTTTAAAACTTGGTAAGATGTACAGTTTTTGCAGTGCACTCAACTCAAATGAGTAGAAATAGTTTACATGGTTAAGTAAATCCAACACATCTGKTTTTTTCMGTGTTTTATTACTGATGTTACATCATGTCCACTGCTTTGTTCAGGTGCTAACCAGCTAAAATGTAAATATAACGATTTGGCCTGCTGTTCTGCCTCCTCTCTTCAGGTCAACTGGAGTTTAGACAAGCAACACGAGACCACGACACGCTCCGGAGCTGCAGAGGTTTTTTCAGGTGAGACGATGGCATGGATGAACTCCATCCTCAGCCATCAGATGGCCGGGGCAGGAGTTGCTGGGAGGCCAGTCTCGGAGAATGAGGTCATAATACTGGGACTCTAATGTTACCCCCTCAGCCCTGAGGTTCGCTCACATCTGTGTGCTGTCTGACCCAGCAGTGTGCAGCTGTTCCCTCTCATTATACCCTCTAATGGATGGATCCATTTCCCTGTGACTTCATCTTGATTCCACAACAACATCCCTCCATCACTACGTCCTGATCCTTCTCCRTCCAGAAACAGACCTCCTTTTTTCTCTGTTTGCAGCAGGGAGCAGCGAAACTAAGCCCGCAGAGAAAATACAGCCTTAAATCACAGTGCCGAGTCTTTTCAACGTCACCAAAATACAGTTTACATCATGTTTAAGTGCTCGTGTTTGGAAGGAGAAATTTTAATGAGACACCATAGAAAAATAATAGTCTTTTATGACAGTGTTGCTATTTTTATAACGTTTGAATCACTTTGCGAATGTTTTGAAGTTTTTTTTGTCAAATTCTTTGAAGTTTGGGTTATAAAGCTATGAGACTTTTGATTGGTCACATAACTAGTTTTAGAAAGCAGATTATAATTTATTGTTCTCACACAACCTTATTTTTGCATTCATCTTAATTCATTGAAATGTATAATCGTAGTCTGATTTAGTTTTAGCGTTTAGACCAGTAAATATGCCAGGCTGTTAATTTAATGATGTATGAATGATGACTGATGTATTCACAGGTCATGCATTTTATTTTGTAGGGGTAAGAGTTGTAAGCCTTCTAAGATGCACATCATTCTTTTTCATATTTCCTCTTTTTTTATAGTTTCTCTTTACAATTTTCCCATGTTTTCCCCTTTAAAGGTCCTACGTCTCCGACAGATACACCACCTTCCTTTGTGATCTCTCCACAGTTCAATCATTTTCTTTAACAATGCATAACTGTGAGGATTTTCACCTAAAGCGACTGGCTGAGTGAGTCTATCTTCAGCACAGTCCATTGAGAGGGAGTAGAAGCAGCTGAACAAAAAGAAAAGCGGGATATTCTCCTGTAGCTCTCCACCTGTGTTTGCTGCTGAATAAACAGGAGCTGTTGTCACATGTGGAAGGCAGCCTGTGGTTTGCTCTTCGGAATTGAATTTCAGYTTCGTTTGATTTTTGCCGCACAAGGCAAAGCGAGCCATCGACAAGCCACCCCACCCCCCACCCCCACCGCGGCTTCCTCTGAGGCGTGATGGATAGAATCAGTAATGGCACGGTCTACCTCACATATTTATCTTCATCACTAACACAGGCCTGCTGTGTTTGAAGCTCCTCCTGAGGAACAGCCTCAGACTATTTATAGGCTGGGAGTTTTTCTTTCTTTCTTTYTTTTCCACTAAACTCATCTCCTCTCATATCATCGTGTCTCTTCTCAACTCATCTCTGGTTTTCAGTATAGCAGACTGAGGAATCGCTGTTTTATTGCACAGCTTCAACTGATCCTGTTGGTTAGCCACATCTCTCAGACGTGTCATTCAGCAAGTGGTTGGTCAGGCATATGTTGTGACCAATGGAGTGAAGTGCAGACTGAGAAGAAAAAAAAACAGAAAGAAAGAAAGAGAGGAAAAAGAAAATGACATGAAAGCTGGGAGTCCATGAGGATCTCTAATGTACTGTAGATGTTGAAGGGAACAAAAAAGAAAGAGGCTTTATCAGGATCGGGATGTTCCGAAGAAGATTTAAAAATGCGGTCAGTGATGCAGCTCTTGGCACATTGTGTGTTTGTTCCCACGTGTGCGTGAGGAGGAAGCAAGGAGGAAAAAAAGCCTAAATGAAAAGCACAGTGGCAAAACATTTGGCTGCCAGGTAACAGGGCTTCAACAAAGGTTAGTAACTGTAAGTTATGAAGTTATAGTGGTGCAGGAGTTGACTTCCCTGATCTGGTTTCAGGACGACGTTAGGGCGGGATCGCAGTGGGGGGAGCAGGGTGGAGGCTAAAGCCAGAGAAGTGTCTCCACCTGTCGAGGTTTGTCTGAAGCAGCCAACAGTGACATGAAGRACCTGACCCCCGACGTGCCAGCAGGGGCCTTTGGACTGCTAAAAGSGGTGTTGTTAGTTTTGAGGTCCATTCAAAGCATTTACACAACAGGACCTAAAGGTTTCTTATCACATCTCTGTTGGGTGATTTACAGGCCGAGAGGGAATTTCAGAATGAGAAACTGCAAAAAGAGTAAAAATGGGAGGTTGAATGGAAGCATTTCAAAGCAAAAATTATAATAATTTTAWGAAACACAGTAGAAAACATGTAACAGAATAGCATATAGTCATATAGTTTACTAATCAACCATGAGTACAAAAAATACTGTCAGTTAAATCAGAGCTTCTCAAACATTTTGGATCTGGGGACTCCCTCAAAAACTTCATGTTAAATGAAATTAATTATGCCCATTTTAAGCGATAAACATCACGAGAATGAATGTTGGTCTTTTGGTTAAGTATGCTTGTTTAACTGGAATATTGGTCCCCATGTATACCATGTATATTAGTGTTGAGAAATAATGGCAAAAAGATTGATCACCATTAAGTGTGGCATTTACTGTAGCGCATAACAATTATTATGATGATTAAAGGATGACAGTTGCATCTGCAAGAAACAGACATTGTGGCCTTTGTCAGCTTATTCTTTGTACTCCGGTTTATGTCGGTGTTTTAAACATAGGGTTAGCATTAGTTTCTCTGCACTGTCTTCCACCATTGGACTCACATGCAGGTTTGATACATCATCACATGGCACTGATTGTAGTAATTGCAAAGTGGCAAATATTGATTGTTGACAGTCCTTCTGACTGTTGCACATTATACAATTTTGTCCAATTCTCATGCATATATATATATATGTGTGTGTGTGTGTGTGTGTGTGTGTGTGTGTGTGTGTATTTTTAGTCAGTGTTTTTAGGATGTTTCTCAGTAAAAAATAATAACTCTTACAATTATTTAAGTGTGTATTTGATAGAAAAACAGGCCATTGGGCATTATAAAATTCAGTTTTTGTTTGCACATTTAGCACAAATTCAACAAACAGAAGTCATCTTGTAGTACTATACAAAAATAAAAGTCCAAATCCAGTCTAAATTCATTCCAGAACAGATTGAGATTCAACCAATTCAATCTGTTCACACACATTTTAAAATAAAATCATATTTTGTATAAAAACAAACAGATTTCATAGAATTTTCACATGGATGCCATCTTCTATGTACCATTGGTGAGAGTGGAAAGGAATGAGTCCCTTAAAACAAAAGTATCTGGAGAACCAATAATACGATTGGTGGCCATCTGCCTCTTCCGGCCCGGGTTGTGAGGGACAGGAACGAGACAAAATCAAACAGAAGTGTTGGGCCAGGAGCAAATGTAATGTTGCCTTTTCTTGTTCGGAATGTGTGTGTGTGTGTGTGTGTGTGTGTGTGTGTGTGCGCGCATGTTACAGTCAGTTGATAATCCTGACAATTTGTCACACCCATTAACAGACAAGCAGAAAAGTGGATCCTGGTGGTTCCACAGTTCATCCTCTCCAGCCATGGGTTTTTGTTCTTCAGCTCTCGTCAGTACCTTTTTCTTCAGTTGTATTCAAGTCTTTGTGTTGCTGAAGCTTGTTCAGACAATATGCACAACAATTAGCAGCTAGTGTGATAAAAGTACAAGTGTGTGAGTTTATAATTGATGCAGTTCAAAATACAGAAATGCTGAAAATTTCAGTAAAACAAAGGTGTCTTGTCAAAATGTCCTGATGCATCTCAGTAATCCAGGCAGAAAAAAACAAAAAGAAAAAATAATTACAATGAGCCCCACTTGCACTCACTACGAACACACAACACGACACTAAAGAACCACAGCAGAAGCATCCAAACCAATAAGTCAGGTGATGGGGCACATGACCCTCTATGAACAAACTGTTGCAGTTTTATGATGAAAATTGCATCACTTCTGTTCGCATTGTCGGCATTTCGCCAGCAACCCGCAGGTCAAACTTTTCACCCCCCTCCACATAAGAACACATACGAACTGTATGGTGTGATTGGTCAGAAGTTTGTGGGAGTTTTGTTTGTGCTGAAAGCGCTCAGACACTGCATTTGCTTCAACCATTCGCTTAAAAAAAGAGAGGAAAAAAAGAAGAAAAAAGCGATCGCTTCCAGAGCCGACTGTTGTACCAGGAAGCAGCAATTTAAAGATAGTCAATGGCCAAAATCTCAAAAGGGGATAAAACAGACATTTTTCTCAGTGAAATCTGACTGATAAAAACTTTGGAGCTTAATCAGGGACCAGTTTGTGGATAAACAACGTCGAGTGAAGAGCCGCGGACTTATTTTTTCCACATTTCACTCCCCAAGGAATCCCATGCAGTGACGTATGCTGGAGCAGGAGGGGTTTCCCAGCGGTTCGGCTCGGGGTGTCTCGGGAACTATGAAAGGTTTGTGCGAAAACGAATGCCGAACAACCATGTGACGGCGAGTCGACCGGTCGACTGCCGAGCGACCATACTGCCAGCTTCAGGCTGAGTTCACCTGAAACTCATCAGACTGAAGAAGTCTCTTGGAGGAGAGACGAAACGTTTCACTAAAGAAGAACCCATCCAGAGGACCTACTTATTTTTATTTTTGATATCTTGTCAAAATGCTTCTTATTCTTATACTAAAGTGCCTTAAGCAGTTCTCATAGGTGTAAAACCATAAAACCATTACAATTATGATAAAATGAMATTTTCTCAATACTTCTGCAGGCTACTGTGTGCAGCCCAAATTCTTAGAACATCTGTACAACTTGTGCAATAAAACTCCAGTTTAAAAGGTGAGGACAAGCACGYACACAGATAAACAGCTAGCATGCTTAGAACGTCACTCTTAGTGTTAAACAAAATTTTTAAGTAAATACTCACGTATTTAAGAAGTCTTGTTCACAAGTGACAGCAGGATGGACTGGAAGATGGATCGACTGATTGGGGCCTCATCAGTAATGAAAGCGTCCCTCTGGTCTGACATGATGAAGAGGAGCTGAGCCTAAAGGCARAGCTCTCGATTTACTGGTTTGTCTACGTTCCACTCTTCACCTATAGTGATGAGATATGGATCATGATTGATAGAACAAGATCCCTGATACAAGCAGCAGAAATGTGCTTCCTATGGACGGTGCATGGCCAGGTTCAGTGTTTGAGAAAAGGGCTATCACCCAGGAGGAAGTTTGGAGTAGACCTCTGCATTGAAAGGAGTCAGCTGAGGTTTGGACTCATGATTAGGATGCATTCTGGGCGCCTCTTTCAAGAAGTTTTCTGGGCATCTCCCACTGGAAGGAGACCTTGAGACATACCAAGAACTTGCTGGAGGGGCTTATGCTRTGAATCCATTTTGGCCTATAGAAAGTTTTTGTGATCTGCCAGGACAAAATTGGGAATTTCACAAGAGAGACATTAAGTTATGAGTGAGGAGAAAATGATGGATGGATGAGATTTGCTTTTAACTACAGTTGGATATGTAATTGTGACAAATCACTGTTATATTCTTCCTCTTTTCATTTGAAAAGGCAGCTGACAAAGCTGCACTTTGTCACCAATTATTAAACTGGAGCGTAAACTTTAGACACCTGAGTTGAAAACCTGGGCCCCAAAACATTATGAAATGAATGTCTAAATTCACACACAGAAACATAAAGGTCTTAAAACTCACCAGGCAACAACATTTTTAGAAAAGGGTGATTAAAGACTGAGGAAATGTGTATAATGTTTTAATTATAAATACCATAAAAATATAGCTCATTTAGTGTTTCAACACAAATTAATACAATGATAAATTGCATATTTGCACAATATTCAGTCATAATCAGAAAGTCATTCTTTAAAGGGATCCACGATTAGTTGTAACATTAGACTTTATTTGATAAACATTTGTTTCAACTGTAAAATAAAGACCGTAAAAATACTGTAGGATGTTCAGTTTTTATAATTTTTAAACTCAATTTTTAAAAATATATTACACGGACTGAGTTAACAGGTTAATCTGAGGTTCTTCTTCCATGAAGCAGCTCTGTTGTCCTCCATCCATATTTTCAGTTCCAGGCTGAGTC
>NW_013952600.1:228051-232801 GCF_001266775.1 Austrofundulus limnaeus
GACTCAGCCTGGAACTGAAAATATGGATGGAGGACAACAGAGCTGCTTCATGGAAGAAGAACCTCAGATTAACCTGTTAACTCAGTCCGTGTAATATATTTTTAAAAATTGAGTTTAAAAATTATAAAAACTGAACATCCTACAGTATTTTTACGGTCTTTATTTTACAGTTGAAATAAATGTTTATCAAATAAAGTCTAATGTTACAACTAATCGTGGATCCCTTTAAATCATGAATACTATCTCAAGACTGGTCATATTCACTTAGTTTTGTTTAGGCATCAGAAAAAAAAGATCTTTAAATTTCTTTTAACTGTATTGTCAGATTTTCCTGCTCCTAAGATTCYACCACTGATTACTGTATTTGTCCGTTTCTGCTGTGGCAGCTAGTAAATCATGAATTTATAGGAAACGATAAAAATGCYTATTTTGGCATAAGTTGTGCTTGGTTTGTAACAAAAAAAATTATTTTTGAATGAAAGAATACAATGAAACAATTGTTTGTGATGGCAGATCTGAGGACAAAATTATTTGAAATAATCTTCACAGTATTGAAAAATGAAGCAAAACCCTGAAAAATGTAGTTTTGAAACACTGTCAGAAATTCTAATTCGAAAGCAAGCTTCAAAGTGGGAACAACTGACACAGTTTTGACACAGTTTCTTAGATGAAAATCAGTCAGTGCACGTGCCACTGACTGGAATGTAGAAATATGAAACCCAACACTGAAGCGCTCCCTCTGCACACTGGTTTCTGTCAGCTGTCATGTACTCCATCACATCAAATATCYCCAGCATGAGCTGTCCCTGATCCTGTACAGTGCTCCAACAATGAAGATGCATGTTCATGGCTGCTGCTGCTGCAGCCTCGGGCCATCTGYGTTAAACCACCTTCTGTCAGGGAGCAGGCAGCGAGTCTCTTGGGTGTACACCTGAAAAATCACTTCCCCAGACATACGCCCAAAGAAGAGGCTTCGGAACGCAGTGTACTCTCTTCTGCTGATTACAGTGAACTTGCAGACCAGATGGGAAGTGAGCAGTGTTGCAGCTTGGTTATTTGCACTCCTTCTCAGCAGAGGAATGTAGCTTTTTATAAGCTTTTTCCTTCCGCCTGGATTGAAATAATAGTCTTGTCGAACAACACTGACACGGTTGCAAATGTTTGCTATGTGTTGCTCAACACTGCGGCCATTTGTGTCAGTCTTTTGTCTGTTTACTCTTACGTGTATATTTACTTTATGTGGTGAACCGGACTAGTACTTTGTCACTGTAGTTACATTGACATGTGTCTTTGTAGGTATTAGATAATGTTTGTGCACACAATTGATCTGTTCAAATGTCATTTAGAAATTGATCCAAATATAAACTGTTAGTCAATTTAACTAAAGTTTCCTGAGCTATCCTGTAGTTATGCTGACATACCGACCACATTTCTTTTACTGTCTCTGTTCTCTATGTTTGTATTTGTAATTATTGGTCACATTAAGCATTTTTATTCCTGTGAAGCACTTTACTATTTGTGCTCCTTTTCTCCCTAACTGCAGTCGGTTGAAGCAGATGGCAACCTATTTTGGCTCTGGTTCTGCTGGAGRTTTCTTCCTGTTAAAACAGAGTCTTTCCTTTGCCAAAGCACTGCTCAGGTTGGGGGTTTGAACTGAAGGGAAGGTTTGAGGCAATCTGTTGGCTTCCCTAGACATTTACTTAGCACAAAAAGCAAGGAAATTGTGTTTGGTAGATTATTTCTTTGTTGTAACAATGCTTCTTGGCAATGAATCTTATACCGGGCGCCTGACTGGCAGCTAATGGGAGAGCTCAAAACAAGACTCAATATAAACAACAAAATAAACTGTTTGGCAGAGAGGATTTGGCAAAATTTTTATGTGCACAATCCACATAATCAGCTCCACAGCTCATCACACAAATGCATGTTCCTTTCAAATGTGGCACCATTTWAAACGAATTTAACAGGCTTTCTGACAGTAAAATAATTATTGCCAAGAACTATTAAACCATATAAATAGTTTACCAAGCACAAATCACCTTACTTTTTGTGATATGTTTACAATCCTTCTACCATTTGGCATAATATGTCATCATAATGTATTTTGCTGTCTGGAGCTCTGTGATGGGTTTTGTTGTGGGCTGGTGCAACATAAATTCTTAATGCCTTTAAAACCTTTGCACATCAGACTAATAATCTGGATACATTTATGTTCCTCTGCCTGCCTACTAAATGTGCCGTTCAAATAACAGCATGTTCTCAGCTATTTTATACCACAAACAAGTCTTGGAGACAGGCCTATGGTTTCCTCCTTCCTGGTTTGTGGGCGTCTGGACGATGTCAGCGTTAGGAGGCAGACTCAACACTTGCTGTGCTGACAGCGTCAAGCCTGGTGTGATAAGACAAGCCTGCTGCTGACCTGGGCGGCCTTGTAGAGCTCCCCTGACACCTGCTGCAGCTTGTACAATGCAGCAATATCACAGAGATGCTATCTGGCCAACATTTCCTGCTAGAAACTGTGTTTCGTAGCTTGAATCCACTTGACCCGTGCCTGTATCCATCAGGGTCAAGAAAACTAGAGTTATAGCTGGAGGTTTTAGACACTTATCGTTTGTCACTACAGGAATGAAACAGTGACTTCAGTAACTCCCTCAGTCTCATCGTTTGTTCTTGTCTCTCCAGCAGAGGCATCATATTTCAGCCCCTTTCTCAAGTCTTCTCTCTATCAGTGCTTCATCTTGAGCAACTACCTGTCAAAAGCCTCGATTTCATCCATGACTGACTTTTTCAGCTCACATAAGAACACAGATTAATCCTCTGTTTATTTAGCTCGTGAGGCCGATTTGTCTCTATCTCAGCAGAGTGTGTCATTAGATCCCTTTTTCCCCCCACTAAACATGGCCGTAATGTCACGCTGAAACTTCTTTGTCAGGTACCTTTGTTTCCTGTTTCAATCATTCAGCAGAACTCGAGCCTCTAGTAGGAGAAGTGTCAACACCTTGTTTAGCAACATTACAAGCAGCCAAGCAGGTCAAGAGTCAAAGATAAACCGAACGAGACGTCTCTGAACGTTTCTGAGCTGAAAGGGAAGTCACTGAAAATTCAGTCCTCACCCAGTTAACCTGGTTTTTAACTGGTTTGTCAGACACTTTTATTTATTATTTAATATTTGGGCTTTTAATRAATCCCTTTTTATAACACAGGTTTTGCTTTAAAAGGGCAATTAAATTATAATCTTTTTGTATCTGTCAGCATCTTTTAGAAGTATTTTAACTTGTATTAAATGTAAATTTGTGTCAACACGGTCAGTACCGGGCTAACGCAATAAGAGCTGGCAGTAACGTGTGCYGAGTTGTTCTCTTAAAAGAAAATGACTGTTAAAAACAAGGCTTCAGCTGCCAACGTTAACAAAGACCTGCAGCTTGTTCCCTAACATTAGCCAAGCACCGGCCCTCTCTGTGCTCTAGTGTGCAAAGCTGTCAGAGGGAGACAGGCTCAGAGTGCTGTCACTTTGAATGACTCCATGAATAGGCAGCCACCTTGTAGAGTGCCACGTTTTGCTGTAAGCTGTTTTGACATCAGCCTTGAGGCCGCCCTCGAACTTGGCTGAAGGTGTTTCTGCTCAGAGTCTCATGCGCTAGGAGGTAAAACAGCAGCATTCCGCAGCTCTCAGTCTACAAACCCAATAATGGTGCTTTTTCTGCCTGACTGAGACGAGCAACTGAGGCTCACTCAGCTGCTGGGCGGATGTCAGTCGCTGACAGGCGTCACTTGGTTCTCTCTCTGACCGTCTGCCGTCCTGTCTCTCATTTTGACTGTCTGGTTCAACTTCCTGGTGACATTCCTTCTGATAATCCTTTTTTCTAAACAGTATTGCAGACTAAACAAAGTATTATGACTGAGAAGTTTGTTTCTCTGGAAAATACGATTCATTGCYATTTTACATTTTGCACCTCTTAAAAATGCCAAAAACATTCACGTTCAAATGTGTGAGCATTTCTGCAAAGTGTGACAGTGAATAAACAGAGAGATTTGGATAAGGCGGACGTGGGCTCAGGTCAGGTGAGTAAGGGTGTGGTACTTGTCAAGTTTGACTGTGAAAACAAGGAAGTGTTTCACTGTTAAGAAAATAAYGTGCATGACTTGTCTGTCTGATGTACTCTGAACATTACGTAAAACTTTACTTTGAGACAAAGTGAACATTTAGTGTGTCGGTCAGGAACAGCAAAGCCCTTTTCACAAAAATATAACCCTAAAATCAGACAACGAGACATTATGTTTCTTTCACTTCCTTTTACTTTTTCACACTGAACAAATAGAAGAAATTTAAAACACCATGCATCATGATTACTATAATTATTATTGTCATTTGAGATGAGCAGTTTTGGTGTTGAGCCAACCTTACAGACATGCATCGATTCAACTCTGCGATTACTTTCAGTGTTGCAGCTTAGTCTGTACTTTGCTTCTCATTTCAAAATGTACAAGATGCAACAAAGGGAACAAAAAAGATTCCACATTAAGTTGGCAGTTTTAGATGAGAGATCCAAAGCATCTGATTTAGAAGTGATAAAAACAGGAAACAAACAAACAAAACAAACAAAAATAAACAGATTGGACAACTTTTGCAACAACCGATTTCATAAAAAAAGTGTATAAGTATACAAAAAAGTATACACAAAATAAAGTCATGATTTATGGAAAAACAACTTGTAGGCCACTTGGTCACAAACTAAAATGAGACTAAAAC
>NW_013952600.1:233886-238362 GCF_001266775.1 Austrofundulus limnaeus
ATATTATTATTATAAAAAAATGGTGATAGCAAATAATTTGATTATATCTTATTAACACTCTTTTTGCATTTGTGCATCGCTGGTGCCTGCAGAGATGTTTTTGGCTGTGTGATCGGTTCAGTATTCTGTCTGTTTAATTGTGTTGTTTGTATTAATGTGTTTGGTGTGATTGTTGAAGCCTCCAGCAGCCAACTACAGCTGGTCTGTCTGCACTCTGTCCTTGAACAGCTGCTTGTAGCGCAACACTGGTGAAAGCTGAACTGAAGCAAAGCAGAGGAAATAAAACCAAGATCTGATGGATAATTACAGGCTTTGTTAAGAACCATGAAGAACTTCTGAGATGTTAACATCTTTGAACAAAATCTTTGACATCATCCATGAAATCATTATATTTAATAATACATTTGAAGCGCTTGTATTCTTTTCACAWGCTCTACATAAGATTAGAAGCAAGTTTTAAATCACAACTTGCTTTGTTCCGGTTTTTTTAGAATAAATGCTGAAAGTTCTATTTTGCAGAGATTTACCTTTAGATATGATCAAGTAAGCAAGTCTCTAAAGCCCAGTGTTAGAAAACAAATGTGTTTTCAAAGAGCTGGACAGGTTTGAAATAGGTATGCAGAGAGTCCAACTGTAAACTCAGGCTCACGTTCAAATCAATTTTATCTTGAATAAATAAAAGCACGTGGCTACATTCCTGATAGCAGTGATAAAACAGCTTCATCTGACTGTAACAGGAAGTTCAGGAAGCCAAGGTAAGACAAACAGTGGTGGGCGACGGCTGCAGATAAGGCTGGTCTGATCCACTGTGAGCACTCCAAACCAAAGGCCCTCTGAAGTCATCTTGTGTTGTCTTTCAGATAAAAGCCAGACCACAAGAAAGCCTCAGCAGTCAGCTTCTACAGTTTTTCACCCTGTCAAACCCGATTCTGTTGACTTGCCTTGTTTGTTTATTGATGGCTTGTCCCTCTGGAATCTGAGACATGATCCTGTGCTTACAGTAAACCCTTAAACAAAGTGGGAGATCTGTTCACGTTCCCTTTGTTTGATCAGCGCATTTCACAGGTAGACAATATAACCAGTTTAGATCTTTCCAAATGGCCTATGAGGGCATTTTCAATCATTTCCAGTTTCAACATCAGTGCCGGTACATGTAAATTGTTTGAATGGTTTGTGGTTTGCATTTTATTTACAAGCCGATGTTTCATGTTTACGTGTTTCTGCCTAATTTGCACTGGCATGGAGTCGTAATTGAAACAAAAACTTCTCCGAAAACACTTTTTCTTTTATGTGCACGTCAACTGCCAGAAGGTGATCAATCTGACATTCTATGACCTGTATGGAGATTTACTGACTCATTCTGTGTTTTAAACCCACAGATGCCCAACCAAGTACTCCTCTGTATTTTCCAGGAGGGTTGAACACAACGGCAGATGTGGAGGCTCAGCTGTCTATTACTGCCATCTAATGGTTAAAAAGTTCAAAAACATAGTTACTGCATTTATTTTCAGCTGTATTTACTTGAATCCTTGTCGAGAAGTTTCAACTTTTTTTTTTTAACAAAGACAATCTTAAAATCTAAATCTGTTTGAATAGTCACCAATGTCTTTGCTGTTTGAAGTTTAGTGAGCAAAATCCCAGATGTACCAGTCAGCATTGTCTTTTCTTTCAGGTCTGTGCATATATGCATTCCTGATCCCTTTCAGCCAAGACACCTGCCTAAATATTGGTTTGTGACAAATAAAATCATGCGCTGATTCATTCTTATCTCYTCAAAGCAGCCCACCTCCTTTGTCTCCTTAGTTTGAAGCTCTCGAGTCCCTTTGTGATTTAATTACATGTATCAAACAAATGATGTTAGCAGCTGGCTCGTGGCATTGTGTACAAGGCAATAACTCATAAACACGGCATTGTCACAAAACAGCAAACGCACAATGAGGATGGCAACAAGTATCGGTTTCACCCGCACTGATCAAACAGAGCTCCGAATAGGAGAAAACGATGTGAGCGGCGGAACAGCGATAACCAAACACTTAAAAACATCACGTTGATACACTGTATCTGCTGTTTGGACACTTCACCTGCAGCCGTCTCTCAGCGCCTTCATTTACAGCTTCCCCGTTGCCTTTCTGCCAGAGCTAATTGACATGTCATCACTTGATTATATTGATCAAACCTCAGGTGCAAAGTGGAGGGCCCTGCTGGACGTCGTACATAACCCCACCCCACCCCACCCATCTTAAAGCTTCCCTGTTTCTTTGTCGTCCTTTGCGTCTTTGGTGTCGGTAAACACAAGGCTGAAAAGTGCCGCGGTCCTCTTTAGAAAACACCACAAAACCTGTTTTAACTGTAGCTAGCAGGCTTTCAGTGCCACACAAATACTAATATGATCCAGGCTAACCCCGGTGCCCATGGCGGTCACACTAGTGTCGTCTGCTGACAGCTCCTGTTAAGACTCCATTGTGTGGACATGGCCAAGGAAGACAAGAGAGGCGGCGGTTAAAAGCACAAAGGGGACATGGGTACACACTCCTCTCTTTCTCTCTCATCACAACTGCCTTTTCTTCCAGCAGTCACTCTGTTGATCATTTAGGATGATCCCCTCTCCCCACCACTCCTGGTGATGAGGGGGTGATGGGGATGGGTGTACGAGGTGAGGAGGCTCGCCAAAGTMTTGGGCCTGCCAAAAGACAGGTGCTGGCCAAGATATGAGCGGCTCGTCATGGTGCTGACAGACGAGTCGCTCCGAGAGATTCTGGACCGATTGGTTTCCTCGGCTTCTTCACTCCCATTCTTCCACCACTCATTTGTCTCAGGCTAACTGCGGGAGCAAAGGTGCTGTTGGGTCTTGTCACGATGGACGTTTTCAAAGCAGAGGAAACAAAACACTAAAGCAGTGAGGATCGATCTGTTTCCCTCCTCAGTCCTGTTCCCCAAACTTCAGCTCATTCACATTAAAWGTGTCTTTTACTAATGTGTCACATAAGAAATCAATGCATCTTTATGCATCTTTTTCACAAGGTGGGGACATGTTAGAATAGACATTTAATGGACATACAATRAGACTGAATTATTTGTAGTTTATTWAAAAGATCTAGGATAATAACCAAACATTTTTCTTTCTTTGACAAAATAAGTCCAGTTTGATAAAGCATAAATAGACATAGCAAAAGTTTTCATAGTGTCTAAAAATAACAAGACTGAAAAATCATGGATTTATGCAAAAAAATCTTTGTAATTTTTCTACATTTAACCAAACCATGACACTGATTGTTAAAATGTTGATGTATTGATTGGTTTTAATTATATGTGGATGAAGTCAGATTAATCTCAATCTGTTTCTCATGCTGCTTTAAACACATGACCACCTTTGTCTGCATTTAAACAAAAATAAACAATTTCCTAAATTTTAAATCACTGCCACACAATCAAGACACCAAACTCACAGTAAAGAAAAAACAAATAAATAAAATACCCATCCCGCCAAACCAACGTTTGCCTAATTTTGAATAATACTTTGTAATTTAATTGTAAATACGTGAAACAAAACGGATTGCAGAAAATTGTCAACATTACATTTTTGTCTTCCTGTGATTTTATGCAGAAAAGATGCTCACARATGTTTTTGTTAGTTTCAAAACATGAACTCATTTCTATTTGAGTAAAATGTGGTTGCTGAAACAAACATCTTGATTATTTGCATTTACAATTTTGATTGAACTTGTTAGTGTTGCTTTTAGGGGAGAAAACATGATTCAAACCATGAGGATGATTTTGTCATGCTGTGAACTCAGAAATGACAAGTAAAACTGCATCTTATAATCTGTTCAATTATAAAAAATGTAGCAAATATAACTTTTGTGATTGTTGTGATCTATTATAATAAACTAAAATAGATACATATACAGCTTTGAAAAAAAATAAGAGATCACTGCATAGTTTCCCTGTATTTGATGAAAAGCATTATTGATTTCTGAACTCTTCCTGAGTTCAAACATTAGTAGTGTTGTTTCTAAATTAACATTTGTTTTCTGTGCGTTGTTTGAGGCCTAAAATCACAGCATTTTTTGTCATTATTTTGACCATTTCTCATTTTCTGTATATAAATACTAAATTTTTGCTTGKAATTTTGRAGTCATGTTGTCAGTAGTTCATAGAATAAGGTAGCAATGTTCWTTKTACTCAAAYGKACCTATAAAGAGTAAAATCATAGAAAYWGATCATTTTAAAGTGGTCTCTTTATTTTTTCCAGAGCTGYATATACACTGGTTCTTTAAACCCAAATAAAAATATAAATAAGACCAAGTTTTCTTTAGCAACAAGCTTAACATCCTGTTTTTGGCGACTTAATCAGGCTTTCCATATTAAAAAATGTTCCAGGTCAGTTAGGTCACAGAGACAAAGCCCTTTATGAAGTGTGTGTGTGTGTGTGTGTGTGTGTGTGTGTGTGTGTGTGTGTGTGTGTGTGTGTGTGTG
>NW_013952600.1:238402-239641 GCF_001266775.1 Austrofundulus limnaeus
GGCTCTGTGTGCCCAGGATGACAGATGCCGAGATGTGATTGGCCTGTTCCTGCTCGGATGGGATTCGCTGTCAACAGGTCCCAATTAGTCCAATCAGAGTGGAAGGAAACGGCACAGAAAGGATACTTTGTTAGTGCCACCATGTTTGTGAAGCTGATAAAAAAACAAAACACAATCACTCTCTTTCCTCCCACCCATCTGAGTCTATGAGGCCAAATAAATTTGGGATTTTGACTTTCTGTTGCGTTGCTTTGTTGAGCCCCACTGCAGGACGGGATGCCACATTGTTGTAGCCTCTAATGTGGGTGTTGATGCAAATATTGCCCTCTTGTGTTTTTGAGCAGAATTCAATGACCAAAGCTGCTTCCTGACACAAATGTGTCATTGAGAGTCCTTCAAAATGCTGCAGCACAGATGAAAAGTGTCTCACGGGGAGAACAGTGGAGTCAGAGGCGTTCATGAAGAAAGCGGATGCTGAGCCAAACTTTATAAATAAAACCTGGGAAGAAAAAGGATGAGAACGGATTTGAAAAAGAAATACAGTAAAAAAACATGTTTACAGCAATAAATGAATAAAAAGCTGTGACATCATTTTTAAATCACACACAATAA
This sequence comes from Austrofundulus limnaeus, assembly GCF_001266775.1. Taxonomy (NCBI): domain Eukaryota; kingdom Metazoa; phylum Chordata; class Actinopteri; order Cyprinodontiformes; family Rivulidae; genus Austrofundulus; species Austrofundulus limnaeus. Next base: position 239,015 of record NW_013952600.1, read on the forward strand.
AATATAATTTAAATAGAAATGACCAAACATGCAGGCACATAGTAGTTTACTATGACAAAAAAAAAGAAGAAGAAATTTTCAAAAAACACTGAGATTCTTTTAAGCAAATAACCATCCTGGGACTTTGACCCAACCGGCTAATCAGCCAGTGCTTAGTGAGTGATGGGACATTGACCTCTGACCTGAGGAAGTCATTTAGATGGAGACACACTGAAGGTCTGATTCATGGTCAGAATATCAGCCTTGATGCCAGGGATGGCAGAGGTGAGGATGGATGGGTAATTGAARAGGTGGGGCAGGAATGTTAGTCTAATCTAGATCTGCCACTTTTATTTAGGTTTCTCATTACTGACAGGCTAAAAACAGTGAACCATTGAAATGATAAAAAGCTTCCACAAAACTGGTGCAGCTTTTAGGTTTACAGTAAACTGTGATGATTTTAAGATAGCCCATTAACATTATTCTGGTATATTTTAAGTGTTTTTAGGATTTGTATTGTATGATATTTTATCTTCCATGTTGTTTTATTGTTTTTAAACATTTATATTATTAAAAGCCCATCTGGGGACGAGCATTGCAAATTCGCTAATGCTATAAATGTTATAGTGTTCTGTATGTGTTATATGT
>NW_013952600.1:239673-241720 GCF_001266775.1 Austrofundulus limnaeus
AAGAAAGAAAGAAAGAAAGAAAGAAAGAAAGAAAGAAAGAAAGAAAGAAAGAAAGAAAGAAAGAAAGATAAATTCTCAAAAAGGTGTTTTTAACCTTAAAATAATTTCAGATACTCTGAGCTAAAAGAAGTAGTTTATAATACTGTATTTGTCAGTCATCACACTTCTTTTTTTATTAGTGCAGTATATTCTTTTAAAACTGTTTGGTCTATTTAGAGATGTTCCCAATAATAACATGGCAGGCATCTTATTGGAGCAGATTGTTGTAAATGATCAGAGGACCTTTAATGACTTCATCCTGGATTCTCACTCTACAGTGCAAGATGGCGTGATAAATCAGCTACCGCGATGAGTGCTTTTTCTTTTGCCTTACAATAATCAGTTTCTCCTAATGCCAATCACTGATGTTTTCTATCTATATTCTTATGCCTTTATATCCCAGTAAATGTCCTTTCAGAAATGTTGTTGGTCTCTTAAAAAAAGAATTGTCAGAGACCTTCATACTGGAAACAAAACTTTTGAAGAAAGTAAGTACTCCACAGAGTATGTGCTGTGAAATAGTATCCGTCAGTCAGTGATTGGCCAGCATGATGCTCCCCGATTCAAACATATTGAAGCACCTGAGAGGAAGGCAGCTAAAAGCAAAAGATAACTTCTTTTTTAATGGAAACACTTCTCAGAAGTGCACAACCTGAAAGAGAAAGTAGACATTGTTACAAAGTGCCAGTCACTGGTTTCAGTCCTCACATTATCTCATTGTAAGAGGATACACTCAGCGTCAAGGTTATTTTAGGGTTCACAGTCACATCTAAGGACATAAAGGGTCTCTGGTTTTTCTTTGGTATGTCAGAAGAATGACACTGAAATATCTCTTCTAGATCAAAGCATGGAGATCAAACACAGCATCCACAGGAAAAWAGCACAGTTTGAAACGATCTCAATCAATGTCTGTACAGAAAGCTAAGCCAGCTGAGTCGCTGTCCACTCTGCAGGGACTTTGGTACAAAGCAGGACAAGCTGGCCAAGTGAAGCTCTGCCTCTGAATATTTGGTTCCTAGTTATTGTTATTAATCAGAGGTCCTTTGGGTTCTAATCATGCTGCTGAGGTAACTAAGTACTCTAGAAAACAGTCAAGGACAAGAACCAGAGAGGAAGTCTCTGGATATTTGCAGAAGACAAAATTTACTGCAGGGACAGAAAGACTATTAATAAATGGTTTTTGTTTCAGAGTACAACAGTTTGCTCCACATAGAATTTTTTTTTCCAAATTTTTCTGAAACATTAAGTCTAAGGCATCTTTTGTTGGAGGCCAAACTCCCACTCTTTACACAACCAGGCAGAAATGTTTAGGAGCCCTCTGAGACTTTCCTTTAACACGTGACTCTGAGAACGTAGAGGACTATATGTCATTTTATATGGAGTGTAAACAAGCCAGGCCAGTCTTCAGTCGTGGTAAAAAACAAAACCATGTGATCGGACCATAGTTGTGCATGATTTGTTTTATGTTTTGTCCATTTATTTCTCTGGTGATTGACCTTGTACTGGAAGACTGAGGTGGATATTTTGTGACTTTTTTTCTTTTGCTGCTGGGGGAGTTTGATTAGAAGGAGCTGAGCTTGTGTGTGTGTGTGTGGGGGGGGGGTCGCTTCAGTCCAGTGGGAGGAAACTTGTCTGCCAATCGAAGAACTTGAGGTTTGATCCCCGAGCATCTGCATGATAATGTGACTTTGGGCAAGAAACTGAATTCCCCACTGCCCTTCACATGCTTAGTAGTGTATGTGTGAGAATATAAAAGGGCATTTTATAGAAAATGTAAACTAGCAGTGGGTGTGTGTGTCGGTATGAGAATGAGAAACACTAAAAWGTACTTTGCAAAACCTTGGTGAGGTTAAAAAGATGCTATATATACACTTGAAAATTAGCATTTCCTTTGGGAATAAAATATTTAACAAACAATGGGCCTCATGCAAGAACATGTTCGTATTCTTCTCCTAAATTTCTCCTACTTTTGTTCGTACAAAGGGTTCGTACGAACATGTCACGTCAG
>NW_013952600.1:242677-244482 GCF_001266775.1 Austrofundulus limnaeus
AAATTCTCCTAAATCACTCGTACGCACAACTTAAGAACAAATCTGTGCGTACGAACGGTTCTTGCATGAGGCCCAATGTTAAACATTTAAAATTTATCATTTCATATAAAGTCAAACATCTAGTTCTCTGCTGCTGTTTTATCAAAGTTCACATTTTGCAAGAACTACAATAGCTCATAGTTTGCCTCCATTCAAACTGAAATATTTTATAAAATAAAATCTTTCAGTGCCAACATGTTCATGCATCCATTCATTTTTTTTACCCATTAGTTTTGTTCTGAAGGTCACAGGGATCTGTCTTTCCTCACTGGTTAATAGCCAAGGTACATCCCGTACAATTAAAAATCTACCTAAAAAATCAGGAAAATTTGGCTATGGCAGAGTGGTTAGGTACGACGGAGGATTAGGGCCACACAACAAGATTTTTTATTATTATTACAAGATTAAAGTCGTAATTTTATGAGATTAAATTCATAACATTGCGAGAATAAAGTTGTAATATTACGAGATTGTAGGGAAGGATGCTTAAGGTGAATTAAGCTTCTCCCACATCACTCATATACAAGGTTATGAGGAAAACGTTTGCCACTTGTTAATATCTTGACTGTGCGAAGTGAAAAGTGGCACAATGAGTGAACGTTCAGACGAGTTCAAGTTGATTCATAAAGACTATGCAATCATTTATTTACACAAATTGAACAGATCATAAGTCACACTTGATTGTGGGTATTCCTATAACTAGCGTCAGAGTTAAATGAGATAAAACCCGCGTCCGAATTTCAATTCACATCAACTCAGATTACTTATATAGAACAGTAAAAACGTCAGTCCTGATGTTAACAACCCAACAATTTTACTGGCACTTTTAGCTTAAGTTTTGGCAAATTAAGAACAAGGAAAGGAGGAAAGTAAGATTAGTATGTTACTACTACTTTTACTTTTMTCAAAGTGTGGGACAACCAGAACTGCACGTCTTTTTTAAGCTCAGGGTCCACATGACACGTCACTCTGAACACATCAGCTTTACCTGATGATGTCTTCTTAAGGCACCCTCAGGGTAGGAGCTGGCTTGCCTCCGATCAGTCAGGGAACTGATGTCGGCTCGCTTACCGGTCATTGGCGAACAGGTGTTTTTCCAGGTAACTTTCATCTGTTTCAGTCCAAGCCAGAAAAATTCAAGCTGTATCCGGTTCCTCCTTCCAAAATAAAATCTCCCCTCGGGAGTTAAAAACACACTTAGAGGCTCAGCCTCGGGGTGAGACCACCGGCAGGTGTGCCGGGTCCCTGGCTGTGAAATCCTCCCTAATTAGCTCATGGGATCAGACTTTCAGCCAAAGCTGAGGTTTCTCCAGAGAGAATCCCAGCTGTCTTCCTAGGTTGGAATCAGGAAGAAGAGTGTGTTGCTCAAAGCCGTCCGTGTTAGTAAAAGAAAGGGATGAACTTTGGTTCCGCCCTCAGGCTTAGAGATGAGTCAGAGTAGAAAGATAAAGATTTGCCAGGGTGCCAGCCCAAGGTTAAAATTCTGTGGTTGTTCAACAACATGATATGATAACCTCTTTTCAGCTTTCTTTGATAGACTCTAAGAGAAATCACTGCAAAACATTTATGATGATTAATTAACTTTTCTATTTTATAATCAGCTCTGCACCATTCTGCTGGCCCAGATAAATGAAAGATTTTCTGAAGAAAAAATCCACAATTATGGTACTGTGTTCATAGTAAAATAAAAACAGTGATTTACATAAAAACACAATGAAAACATTGTAATCAGATTCTCTGAGATTTTTTTATACCATTATAAATCT
>NW_013952600.1:245269-258146 GCF_001266775.1 Austrofundulus limnaeus
TATTATGACTTTAATCTCGTAATATTATGACTTTAATCTCATAATATTATGAATTTATTCTCATAATATTATGACTTTATTTTATACAACTTTAATGTCGTAATATTATGACTATTCTAGTAATTAAAAAAAAATCGCGTGTGGCCCTAATACTCCGTCGTAGTTAGGGGAGGTATCTTGGAACTGGAAGGTTACTGGTTTGATCCCCAGTCCAGCTGTCTCAGTTGTTGTGTCCTTGGGCAAGACACTTCACCCCAATGCCTCTGATGTGTGTCCCATCAGTGTATGAATGTGAWTGGCACTGATTAGTCTCCATAGATGATTGTACATGTTAGCTTTGTAGAGACCTAGTAGAGTGCTGTGTGAATGGGTAAATGAGGACACAGATTGTAGTGTGAAGAGCTTTGAGTGTCCTGGATGGATAGAAAGGCGCTATATGAGTACAGTCCATTTACCATTTAAATTGTGTTCATGAATGTGATCATTTGAACATGTTTTGCAATAAACTAAACTTTTTTTGTAGATAGATAAGAATCAGCAGTGAATGGAGTTTATCTTTTGTGTCTTGTGAATTGCATAAACCTGGAGGGCAAGCACGTCTGTGTTTTTATACCTCTGCACTTAATGTTGCATCATCTTGCATCAGCCCTCTGTCACAGTCCAGCATCCGTWGCTCTTGACCAAACTGCAGGGCTGTGTTACAAATGATGAAAAAATAATGCTTCAGAAAAAAATGACATGACAAACTGGTGARTATGTTGCCATATATTCTGTGAACAGTACCTAAAAAGCATGATGCTTTATGCTTTTAAATCTGTTATAAATCAGTTGTGTCAATATGAATTCGCTGTCTTTACAAAATAATAATAACTTTTTTATTGTCAAAGTGAAATCAAAAATAAGTGATGGCATAAAGATTCACTCACCTTAAAGTGGCTGTTTTTGTCAATTTAGAGGATGGATCCAACAGGATTTCCAAAACCCTGGAAAACCCATCACCAAGAAATGGAAGGACAGTTTGTATTGTATTTAGAACAAGCTTTGTACAGGGTTCTGGTTCTGAGTCCAAAATATCCAAGTCAGAAACAAAGGTAAGTAAAACTCATTTTATTTTGAAAGAGAAGGAAAGTGGAGAGTGTGTTCACCTGCAGGAGGGGAAATAAAYAAGGCTAGTGGATCCACAGGGGAGTATAGCTTTCAAGATGTAGGAAATTTCTTGACATAATTTATCATTGCAGGTTTCTTTGGAGGAGGTTTCCAGAAGTTCGGGGAAGGTAAAGTGGGAATTTGTAGTATAAGTATAAGTTGTTGGAGAAACCAGGAAGCCAGTACAGGCAGAACAAGTATTGCTGAGCTCATTTTTTGTTCATTTCAAAGGGATGAAGACAGGGGAGATCAAAGCTAAGTTAGGAAAGTAAGGAACTGTACACAATATCCCTAGAAGTAAAAACTGTAAATATTTAATGTACCGGTACTTTATTAGAGATACATGTGTAAATTAAATAGAATAAACTTTTTAAATCCTGTTGTGAGGGTTTAAATCGTATTGTGAGATGTTCTAATGGGGCAGCTGAAGGSTCTTGAAGGCTGCTGGAGAGATGTTTTAATGTTTTTTTACAATAAGAGGAAGTGAGTAAGTAGTACTCCCATCCTGCAGCGACATTCTTGCTGTTAGACTGATTGATCTGTTGCAAACAGACCTTTGATGCTTGAGGTGATGTGCCAACCTGCTTCCTCCATTTTAACATTCAGGAGAAGACTCATCACAACCACCTGCCAGTCAATTGTAATTTAGGTGAGGGATGCTATCTGGCCTGAAGCACAGAGAGCTCTCAGCATACCTGTTCAGCACTGACTGGACTAAAGTGAGTGTGAGGGCTGAACAAATCTAACAGTGCTATGAAACAGCAGGGGGGTASAGCCACATATATACAGCACACATTTCTGTAAATATGTGGGTAAGAGAGCCTAAAGTGTAATTTTAGGTGTCTGCTACAGAGAACGACACAGCCCTGCAGTTTTAACAAGTCCCAGGATGCTTATAAAGCAGCAGTTACTTAGTTATTCTTCGAACTGTGTTCAGTCAAAAGTGACAAGGCTTCCTTTTACAGTCGAGCTGTGCAAGATGCAGCGGGACTGACTCATAAAGTTCGACACACACACAGCAAATGTGTAGATGAACTTAAAGAGCAGTGGGTTATGGAATATCAGTCAAGCACAATGTGTGTATGAAAATTAGATTACCAGAAGCCTGCATGTAATGCCAAGACTTGTACACAGATTCAGCTTCGTAATTAGTCATATAAGGTAAACTCTCTTCACACAGAGATAAACTTTCACACAGGCTGGCATGTCCCGTTCCTATATATTTCTGCTTAACTGAATGAGGTCTCCAGGGTGCTTTRGTCTGTGATTTATGGTCAAAGAAAAACACTGAGACAAGGACTTATGGCCTGTGAATTGTTTGTGTTAGCCGCCCCATAAAAGGCATTACCTTGTCAGCTTCAGCAGTGTATGGACTCGAAAGTGATTAAGGTGGAGTGTGTATGTGAGTGTGTATACCCTGTACTTGAAAAATCAGCTGCAGTCCAGATGCCCCTGTGGTTCACCTTTTGTAACCTGAAACAGGATTTATAAAAACAGGGTTGAACTAAGATTAAGATAAATACTACAGAAATAGGAAATTTAAAAAAAGACAACTCATTAAAAGCTGGTGTGGATTTTCAGTCACCTAAGCATTGCAACCCCCACCCCCCACAAATAAAATAAAATAAATAAATATATAAAATAAACAAAACGTACACAATTCTGTGCACAAAATACATTTTGCTTCCCATCCAGAGAGCTCTCTCAATCCAACTGGACAGTGTGGAGTACAGGCTTTAAACTGCAAAATGCAGATTAATCTCACTCCACTCCCACTGGAGAGTCGTTAGGGTTTTTGTTTTCCGGGCTCACAAGGAAGACGTGTTGTTGGTTTTAGAAAGCTGTAAAGCTTTCCCTCCAATTCACACGTTTGTGTGAGTGAAAGGCCCACACTGGTTTTGGGTAGGGGTGTCTGAGTATGAGYACTTCAGTTTGGGTACTCGTCAATACTGAGTACCAATACAGAGTAGTTACTGAGTTAGAACTTAAGCAATACACAAGAACATTAAAAATATTGTTTTAATTCAAAACAAGGTATCACTCCTTGCTTATAGGCTTACAGCACCTCTGGCTGATATCAGTTCCAGGTAGGCACTTYGTACAAATATGAATACTTATAAAAAATACTAATTTTGGTACCAGTTGTACTAGTTTTGAGCAGTCTCAAAACTTCCATAATGAGCTTGTTGTGTTTTATTATTGTAGCAGCAGCAATGGCTTATTGCTATAATTGTAGTGGAGATAAGGGGACCAGCTTATCAAAGTTAAATCTGGGAACATTTCCAGCTCAGACATAAAAAATAAAAATTTGTTATTAAAATGAAATGAATATAGAGTTTGCTATTAATAAACAGTCAGACACGACAGGGTCTAACATCAGTGATGTCAYTTTTTATTTACACACATGGCCTCAGAAAATGGTTCCTTCACTCATGGTGTCAATTTACAGCCAATAACAGACACATGAACAATTAACCAACCTGAACTGGATAATTAATCCGTTTTTACACTCATGAATATCTAACTATCATATACATGCACACATATTACCTCCACCAATTTACACTGCTGCACAGCCTTTTTTAAAGGCGACACTCTTCTTCTGCTGCTCTTTAACACCAGCAACACGATCATGTTGTTGAGCACAAYATGCTCACTTCTGCCCAGTTACTGTAATAACAGTCGACCTGCAACATTTTTTCTCATTCATAAGACACTGAAATCYAGGGATAGTTTTAGCTGGGGACAAGTTGTCCAAAACAGGAACTTTCCCTGGAAAATCGAAAATGTCTGGTCACCCTAACAACATATTCAACAATGTGAGGCTCACGTGCATTATCATGTCTTGGTCCTTGAGAATTTGCAAAAGACTGACATCACTGGCCTCTTCGCTTACACCCCTTTGATTGTGATAAGGTCATGGAAACAACCTTATGCCAGCATGATAMTACTGTTGGCAGTGTTGTGCTAGATTGGCGTGATCTTCTAGCATGAGATTTGTGCCAGGACATGGGTGCAAATTATGGTGAGGACAAAGGAAAATGTCGTGGGGTCATGAAGAACTGCAAGGACAGCKCTATTTGGCGAGTGTTCTTTTACAGCAAAGGTTTTACAAATTTATCAAAAGCCAGCTAGGTTCTAACATGTTGTGCAAGTCGCTTAGAAGTCATCAAGAAATGGCAAATCACCAGTTTCATGTTTCTGATTGGGTCAACGTGGGACCCCTAAGAAAGGCATTACCATATTTAGGTACTAAGTTCAAAAGATAAACACATTTTTGATTGTTTTTTATTTTTTTTATTTATTTTTGGCCACACACCTATTTATTTGTTTAGTTATTGGCTCATCTAGGTTTGAAGTCAGGGTGAAACCTTTGTTGTGCATTTATTGTTCCAGGGACCTGTAATGTGACACTGTGTCTGATGTTTCCTCAGACACAAACTCGATGCTCTGCCTTCACACTGCTTCAAACAGGCAGCATATTTATGACAGCGGTCTGCATTCTTGGGTTCATTACATCAACAAACTCATCTTCTCTTCTCAAACTCATCTTCTCTGTGCAGAGACAGAAGACCAGGAAAGCACCAGGCCCTGATGGTGTTTCCCCCTCCTGCCTCAAAACCTGCGCAGACCAACTAGCCCCAATCTTCACCACAATCTTCAACAAGTCACTAGAGCTGTCAGAAGTTCYCTCCTGCCTGAAAYGCTCCACAATCATCCCCACTCCAAAGAAGGCCACCATCAAAGAACTAAATCACTACAGAACTGTGGCTCTGACATCTGTGGTGATGAAAACCTTTGAATGGTTGGAGTTGGCGCACCTGATTACAGGAAGCCTATTGGATCCCCTGCAGTTTGCCTACAGGGCAAACAAGTCAGTGGATGATGAAGTCATCATGGGACTGCACTACATCCTGCAACATCTTGATCACCCGGGAATTTATGCAAGGATCCTGTCCATAGATTCCAGCTCTGCGTTCAACACCATCATCCCAGGAACCATCTCCACCAAACTCTCCAAGCCTACTGTATCTCCTGCCATGTGTCAGTGGATCACCAGCTTTCTGATGGGCAGGGAACAGCAAGTGAGGCTGGGGGAGGTGACCTCCAGTATCCGCACAGTCAGCRCAGGAGCCCCTCAAGGATGCRTACTGTCACYGCTGCTCTTCTCTCTCCACACCAACGACTGCACCTCCAGCGACCCTTCTGTTAAAATACTGAAGTATGCAGACGACACCACAGTCAATGGGCCTCATGCAAGAACCGTTCGTACGCACAGATTTGTTCTTAAATTGTGCGTACGAGTGATTTAGGAGAATTTGTGGCATTCACCAATGTTTTCGTATTCTACGATTTTTTTCAGATACGAACAAAATTTACGAGTGGTCCAGACCTGTCGTACATTTTACGAACAGTCAGTCTGCTGTTATCCAGACGGGTTTTCTTCACTAACAACTTTATATTTCATTAGTTTGAAGATATTTGAGTTGAAAATAAATTACACTCCATAATTATGTTGACAATAGGCTATTTTGCTTGAATTAGAGTTATAATTTTAAATGTAATAATTTAGACTTAAAATATAAATTGTCCGTTCGTCCGTTTTCCGCCGCCTATCCGGGATCGGGTGCGGGGGCAGCAGTAGAGAGACCCCCTTCTCCCCAGCTACACCTTCCAGCTCCTCCTGGGGGACTCAAGACGTTCCCAGACCAGAGGGGATATATGATCAAGTCCAGGATTTTCACCAAAGTGCCAGACTTATTTTAAAAACATTTTAAAATGCTTATTTCAGACCGGCATCTGAGACCACCTGCGCCGCGCAGCGCGCCTGGGGGGGGTGGGGGGGGGGGGTTACGGAGCGCAGCGCTGCGCTGTGTCTTCTGAATAAATGAAAATGATTTAACACAGTTGTTTATACTTTTAGCAGCTCTTTTTATCCCACAGCTGAGCTGCTAAAAATGACAGATTTTCTTTTCTGGATCTCTGACAGACGGACTTCAATCTCTGAACGCGTAAAGTTTTTATTTTTTCAGTTTTTGCTGTCATTTTCATGAATGAATGAACACTTCCTTGTATCTGAGGCATAGCCTTATATGGTGTTTTTGGGGTGGTAATTATGCTAATCTCYTCTCGCGTGCACGAGCAGCTGGATAGAAAAGGTGTAAATTACGCAGCTCATTTACGCACGTTTCCTGAAGATAGAAGAGTTTGTTGAATCTGACGTGACATGTTCGTACGAACCCTTTGTACGAACAAAAGTAAGAGAAATTTAGGATAAAAATACGAACATGTTCTTGCATGAGGCCCATTGTTTTCATCAAGGATGGGGATGAGTCTGCATACCAGGCGGAGGTTGAACAGCTGGTGCTCTGGTGTAGGGAAAACAACTTGGAGCTAAATACACTCAAAACAGTGGAGATAACAGTAGACTTCAGGAAACACCCCCCAGAACGACTGCCTCCAACTTCTCCCATCCTGCAGGTGCCATGCTCAAAAACATCCAGACATATAAACAGCTTCTTCCCCCAGGCTGTCTCCCTGATAAACAATCTCAAACACTAGACCTGCTAACTAGTGCCTAACCGCCCCTTTTTACCACACACTCACCCTGCGTACGCTTACTGTACATAAAATGTATWTATAATTGTGTATAATTCACAGACTACTGTATAATGTTTGTGTCATGCTGTGCTTCCATGTGTATATTGTATGTATGTGTATTGGAGAGACATCATCTGCCGGAAACAAATTCCTTGTGTGCCAACACACTTGGCCAATAAAGCTGACTACGATTCTGAGTCTGATTCTGTTTATCATTCTAAAGGCATTCCAGTCACTAACTTGTTTGTCTCGTCATGTCAACCCTTTATTTTTTTTGAGCTGTATATTGAAGGTYGGTGCCTAAATTCTAATCCCCTTCTTCCAATTTCTAGTTTTATCAACCATGAGGTCTGTAAAGTACTTGAAAAAATAACAAAGTAAAAGTAAAATTACATGAACAGAAAATGACGGTAAAAAAAATTCACTGATGAGAAAACTACTCAAATAAAAGTCATAAACCTGTTCATAAAAATTGGGAAAGTAAAAGTAAAAGTATTTTTACACACTCTCTAAGAAATAAAGTGTTGAATTTACTGAACCAAACTGGTTCCACTAAGTCAGGTTGATTGAGCAAATTGAGGTAAATTGAGCAATTTACTGTATGTATATTCTTTGCTCAATTTACTCGACTAGGCTTAGTGGAGCCAGTTGACATGACTTGGTTGAGTAAATTCAACACTTTATTTTTTAGAGTGCATAAACATTTTCTTTCATGATGAATTTTGTAATGAGTAACTAGGTGTTACATTTTAAAGTAAAGAAGTAAAAGTATCATTTTTAGTTTTAAAATGTAACAAAAGAAAAGTAAAAGTAGCTATTTAAAAATAATTGGTGAAGTTACAAATCCTCAAAAAACTAAAGTACTGTAACAAAGTCAATGTACTTAGTTACTATAAAGCTCTGACCTTGACAGTCTTAACAGTGTGTTATTCAGCTCAATTTTATCCTAAATTATTTTCATTCATTCACTGCAGCTTCTCAGCTTTAATTTACCAAGTCAGCCATTCCTGCACTGCATATCCTGCTCTGCTTTTATGCAATTTCATGTTTTAATAACCTTTTCATGTGTTTGTGAGTCCTCTGTCTAGTTTGCTGTCATAGTTGAGTTTTCCAAACCACAGTCAACCCACACAACCAAAACAAGAAATGTGCTAAATGAGTGTCTTCTGACAAAAATGTCTCAGCTATCAACTTCACATTTCAGCAAACGATATGACATAACACTTACTGAGGAGAATCCAATTTACTGAACTGAATACACCAATAAAGTTGGCTAAAATTAAAAAAAAGAAAGTTTAACAGCAAATCATCTGCTCTTGATCCACCAAAGTTCTCATATCAAGTATCAAACATCCACAGAAGTTTCTTATAATGTGRCAGTGAGTATATGGAGACAGTTATCACTATAATTTTACTGGGAGATCTTTTCTAACACCCCACCACCACACTAACTCGCTGTAATGTAAGAAGCTTCGGCTAAAAGCTCCACCGAAGAGCATTTGGAATACTAAGAGCGAGACACCTTCTCATGTGTTGACATTAACATTAGTAACATGCTTCTCTGTCTCTGTTATTCTCATAAATGCTCCCATTGAAATGTTATTCTCATCAAATCAAACCTCTTAAGTCCAATTTGTGGATTTACAACAAATCTGTAATCATGACTAACTCTGAAGTAATTCAACACTTCCCATGAAATATGGACAATGACTTACCACCATGTGAGAAGACAGCATGCTTCAGCTTGTTTCCCAGGCTGTTTTTAGATGTGTTATGGTTGTGTGTATCAGTCTTAATGCCAAGGTCATGGCATCTAGATGAGTTTTCCACTATTAGAACTCATTATAACTCATTAGACCTCAGCTGCTTGTATCTTCGCCCCTCATAACATGCACTCACACGCATTTATACACATATATAACCCTGATAGGACAGATGGACAGTCACACATGCTCATACAAACACACATCTGAGACATAAACACATATGCAGCCGTCCACTGACAAACACACCCCTTCCATGCCAAATGGCAAATAGCGGTGGCTGAGTGTTCCTAGAAATGATGTTTGGTAAACGGAGACGGCTGGGAGTCTGGGACTGGAGTGGGCGAGCAGAGCAGGTGGTTCAGTTTCAGGTCCCACCGGGTGCATTCCCCCACTTGAAACCACAGTCCAAGGTAGCATGGCTGTCTGGAAAACAAGTTCATCAACAGATCCTGACACATTGCTCCTGGACAAGTGTGTGTGTGTGTGTGTGTGTGTGTGTNGTGTGTGTGTGTGTGTGTGTGTGTGTGTGTGTGTGTGTGTGTGTGTGTGTGGTGGGGTGAATAATTGTTGTTAGGGGCCAAAGACCCATCATAGCCCAGTTAGCTTTTTCTGTCCTGCTTCTCTTGGAGCAGCATGGTCCTCCATCACAGCTGGCCCTTTTCTGCATGAAGCTGTGACTTCTAAGACTAAAAACACCCTCGTAAACTTTGCCTGCTTCCCACAAATTTTTATCAAAGATCACATGAAAGAAAGATGGAGATCCAGGGAAGCTAACACTACTGCAGTGGTACTATAGGGTGGCAAATGCAAAACACCAGCTGATTTAGGTATCACAATTAGGCCTACATAAAAAAAATCAGAGGGACCTAAAAAATTAGGTAAGAAACTTTTTTTAAAATTTGCAACAGATTCATTTTTGTGTTAATCATGGCCATCATTTCTTAACGTAACAACATTTCTGAGGGTAAGACTTGTACCTACACACACAGGAAGTCTGACAAAACGGTGTTCTCTTAAAAAACAGAACAAATTAAAACACCAAGTATTTTTTTTAAATAAAACACAAATTTATTGAGTTTTACACTGAAATCACAGTTTTGGTCAAACCTTCTAAAAGGCGTCATGCATTACCCCTTGACATTTTTCAGTCTCATAAGATTTGTTAGCACTCAGAGAATACATTGTGGATGACTGTMAACTACTGTCACATTAAATGTAGCTAGATGTGTTATAAACATGAGTAAATTACAGCCCTTTTTCTGTAAGCTAACATCAACATGAACTGGGTTGACTCCAAATGTTAAAACATTTTGACAATCTGTTCTAAGTTTCATGAAACATTTTATTAACAGAAAGACAGAGTTGACTCTGACAGTTAATGTCAAAATTTTCAGCAGATACATTGTTAAATGTGTGGAGCTGTATTTGTGTGTTGCAAATGACTATCAACTGACAGCACACACAATTCGAGCTCAATACCTATAAATTTGACAAAGTTAAAGCCATTTTTGCATTAACTATGTTGATTATGTTATCTATGTTGACCATCTTTATTTGGGGTAATATTTCCAGTTATTATTTTCTGAGGGTTTCATTAAAATCCGTTTAGTGGCTCATGATGTATTTTTCTAAGAAACCAACATTGAGGTGAATGTTAAAATTTAAACAAAAATATCATAGAATGTGTATTGTTAAAAAAGTACATTCAGAAAATGTTCAGCTAAACCCACACCAAATTTTTGCTTGTAAAACTAAGTTAATTTGTGTTTACTAAGGTTGTTTAGCTGTGTGGCCATCTTGAAGGATTGCTTTTGATATTATTTTCTGAGACTTTAAATAAAATTTGTCGACTACTTTCTAGTTAATTACACCTTTAAAACAAAAAGCTTAAAAATTCTTAATTAAAAAATACTAGCTGCTCAAATAATAAATTATGTAGACTGAACTCAAATAAATTTTACAAATTTACACGATACGTTTAGGTAATGGGGGAAAAAAGAAAGAGGACCCAATATGTTATGTTTTGCTTTCTTCCACTTCCTTTTTTTGACACATTTACAGTTCACTGATGCAGATGTCTTCCCCTGCTGGCAGTCATGCCCTTGAGTGTACTGACCAGAAACAGGATGCTGATAAAATGAGGAAAACACAGCAGGAGTGGGACTTTTTAGTGGTCTGAAAGGATGTTGTGGTTAGCTGAAGTGAGATGAAAACAGCAGGTGGTGTGGCTGCTGCATCTGCTTTTTTTAAGACACAGAAGTCTATTAACAACCAAATCTGCTGGGAGGGATTCCACCAAAAAGAAAAATAAAATAATTAAATATAGACTACTATTACAGGATCACTTCTACCACTCAGGGATTATTATTTTAAATAGTAACATTTCTGAATATTTTTAAGTCTGTTAACTGGAGCCAGTGTCTAAAACCAGTGGTAATCTTTGACTTATTTTGGTAATAATCTAAGCTGACCAAATGTAATGTTTTGTTATTTATAGGCTGTAAAAATTGTAGCATAAAGACTAAAATAAATACTAAAATGGCTGCCAGTGGCTCATTAAGTGTGTGCACTCCCTGATATCACTTAAAACATTTAAGCCACTTTGCAAAAGCTTTGTTATATTTTTTTATCCTGAACCGTATGAGGCAGAACTGTTGTGTCTTCACATCTTTTTAAATGTTTATTATGTTTTATAATAAACATGTCCTCAGACAAGTTTAAAAACATCTCACTTTCAGTTGTGAAAATAAAAATCAGGGATGTGATCTAATGAAAATCAATGAGAGTGGATGTGTGTGTGCTCTGCACACTTGTGGGATTTTAGAGAAACGATTCCTATAGAGCAACAGAGAGACACACTGAGGAAAAGAAGACACAAAACTCTGTTTTTATTATATCAAGTCTATTAGAAATTTAACATTTGCAAAAATTTAAGAAAATTTTGATTGCTTAAGTGGTAAAGTGCAGGACTTTCATCCCTCTCCAAACTGAACATTCTTTAGTAAAATCTTTAAAAAATCACATGAGCTGTTATTCTGTGAGAATATTATCAAAGAACCTTTGAACAACCTTTCTACTGTGAAGGATGACTGAGCTACAGAGCTCCCTTTGTGCTGTAAGTGGGGCAAATATACTAATTTTATCTTCATTGTATGATGTRTTGCTACTAAAAATCAATCCAACTACACATTTTGATGTATTTTTGTAGGAGTTTTCCTCAAATTGCAGAAGCATTAGTGAATCATAAATCTGAATGAATATAAATTACTGTTTAGGAAAGTATTGCTTGATAAAATTGTATTTTACTTTCAGACATTAATAGAATCAATTTAATGGTAATTAAGTCCTTGATCCTACATCGTATCAATATTACTCCTATTGAAGCTTGACTGAACCAAACAAAAACATCTATGTTGTAATGCCGTAAATCCTACACATGTTTTGTTTATATATATATATAGTGGTTATGCTCAGGCAGAGTATAGAAGATTTCAATTACTGACAATTCCTGGGAAGGCAGAGCTAACCATGCTGTAGTTAGGACACGTTCAAATCCCACAGAACATATGGGATACAAATTGACTCCATCATGACCATGATGACAGATTTCCTTCACCGTCTGCTTCTTTAGCACCTTCACTGCTTTTATAGATGCCAGTTCGCTCAGTCTGTAGTGCTGCAAGCTGCTTCAAAGTCATCACTGAGGCATAAAATATCTTGAGCAGGAAATCTGCAACAATGTCACAATGAGTCAGTGCACCAAAACACAATTATAGTATTAAAATGTGGGGAAAAACTAATATCAAGTTTCGCATAACAACCTACTTCAACTCATCCTAAAAGTGACGTTTTCATCAGTGTTTAATTGGAAGGGTAAACTACTGTTTCACATGTCCTGAAGGAACGTTTTTAGAAACCAAACCTGCAAGTTCATGTTTAACCACAGTAATGTCATCCTCTCTTCCTTTCGCATTATTTGTGGGTGGCAAATAGCAAGAAGGTGTGTTTTTCAGGAAAGTGTGCTGTGATATCACTTTCTGGTGTGTGTGCTTAACACAGTCATGTAGATTCATATCACCTCAGTACATCTCTGTTCCATCTCTCCACCCATCACTGTGGAGTATCAGTTATGGGCCTGGACTATTTATGAGGATACAATGGTGCTGTCAGGGTGGCTGCGATAAATGAAGCTCGTCTCTGTTTCTGCACGTTCCCTCACAGCATGACTGCTCACTGTAGGCTAAACAAGAGCTTCCTGCATGCAGCCGAACTATAATGTTCTTTATAAAGACAACACAAAACAGCTGTAAAGATTTTAATATGCATCAATAAAAAATATTTTAATATGCATGTATTTATGTTAC
>NW_013952600.1:264136-265579 GCF_001266775.1 Austrofundulus limnaeus
TCAATCAATCAATCAATCAATCAATCAATCAATCAATCAATCAATCAATCAATCAATCAATCAATCAATCATCAATCAACTTTATTTTATAGCACGTTTCATCAACAAGGCAGTTCAAACTGCTTTACATCATAAAAACACACAAAAAGTTTTGGATTGATTGAAAGACAGCTGAAAGCTCAGTTGTCCACTGACAGCTGGTGCAGTTTCTTTTCTGGCATCATGTTACACAGAAAAGTTTCTTCAAACTCCACACTGCCGAGATGTATCTATTCTAAAACTCTTCGTCTTCCCACACAGGTTTGTGTGTGCTGTGTATATCCCCGTCAACTGTAATCAATAAAGCCAACATCCAAAAAACGACCAGCATTTTGATGACAGGACAGGATCATAAATCCCAGGTGCCTTCGCCCAGGGGATCAATCCACAATGCCAGACATGTTGTGAACCCTACCCCTCCCTGTGACTTCACCCCCAGGTGGCCCTATCATATGTTGTTAGTCCCGTTGGACACACAATGGTTCATACTGGCTGTCGCTGTTAACATGACAACTCATCAAATGAGGGATAGGAACTGTGGAAAAGAAAAGCTCACCTGCAAGTTCACACAATAACATGACCTTGTATTTTACACTCAATGAATTATAAGTTCTGAAGGGGGTGGGGGTGGGGGGGTGCTTAATCAACTCACACTGGTGTTGTTATCCTGTTCATCATTGCTTACTGAGCCACCTGACATCAGCCGTCCGGAGGGGGAATCGCTTTGCTTTCACAGCTGCCTGTCTCCAAGAAACGGACCAGTTATAAGTTCATCATAGCATTAAATGAAAATGCGCTGAAAGCGATTATTTGAAAGCTGTTTACAGTTTTGAAGATCCACTTGCAGTGGTCATCAGGTTCTAGATAAAAAGAGAAAATGTCCTTCAGCAAATTGACTCTGAATAGAAGTGCCACTTCAGAAGAAAGTCTTTTGTTCTTAGTGGGAACCACAGGCAGTTGTGGCAGAGGGGTCCACATCCTTTATTTCAGCATTCATGCGTGCACATACACAAACAAACAAACAAAACTACACAGACTTTGACATCTTTMATAGGTGTAATTTAGGATTTTGTTCATCTATCTAATTAACAAAGCCCTCGCAGAATGACACCATTTCTTTACATTGGTGCAATGTGCCTACATTTAAAAAATACATTATGTATACATTTAAAAAAAAGCCCTCCCGTACTGCACGTACTGCTAGATTAAAATAATCAGATTTTCAAAGCTCAGCACAGTTTGCATCAGATACAGACTGCTTCTTGAGAGGTTGTGTTTTTGACTCTGAAGAAATAAACTGTCTGAGCTGCTGTCTTCACAAGTATAGTGCAACCATGTCAGGAAAAATATTTTCAGTCCTCTCTTCCAATGCAGTGTCAGACACCACTGAAGCTACAAATTATA
>NW_013952600.1:266659-268612 GCF_001266775.1 Austrofundulus limnaeus
ATAAAGAATTACAGTAATCCAGTTCAGATGTGATAAATGCATGAATCAGTTTTTCTGCATCATTTCTGAACAAGATGTTTCTAATTTTAGTGATATTACRCAGGTGGAAGAAGGYGGTCCTGGTAACATTTTCAATACGTGGGTTAAAGGACATGTCCTGATCAAAAATAACACCAAGGTTCCTAAAGGTTCTGTAAATACTGTAGTTTTGGAAATATTAATTTGACACATGTAAATCTACTTTTAAGGATATAGTCACATCTGGTTGCAGGTGTTTTAACTAAATTTCATTAATTTGTTACACTTTTGTGTCAGCTGGTTGCATGACAAATGATCATATTTAAATTGTCTACACAATTCATTTCAGTTGTAATATTGATTTAGCATCAATATACAAAAACATATCAGGGAACTTTACAGAACAACAAGTTCAGAGACTTTATTTACATTCCGTCTAAATTATGAATTACTTCAGTTCTTATTAATGTAACTCTGGAACAGTTCAATCTAATGTAATACAAAAAGTACATCTAAGTTTATTTYATGAAATAGAAGTAGAAATTACTATTCAATACAAATACTGAAGTAAAAACTACATGAACTGTCAGACGTTTATGGATAACAAAGCAAATGAACCAATCCCAATAATATTCAGGTTCTCAAATACATATTACTAATGTTTAGGTGTATTTCTAGGCTATTTAAACACATTGCATGTTAGCAATAAAAACTGATGATAAAATTATTTATTAAAATTTCACACTTTAAGTTAATTTGAACTGAATGTGTGGAAACAAGATTATCATTTTAATACCCAGTCAGTTTCATAACTAAATCGTAATTTGTTCCACAACCAATAAGAAATCAGTCATTAGGAAGGCTTTGATATTAGTAATTTATTTTTAAGATAAGACAAATGCTTGAAGGAAAAAAAGGGTCTCAACAGCAGGGTGGGGGAGTGAGAGGCTGACAACTCTTTTGTCACCAACTAAATGCATGTAGTAACTTCAACTAAACTTGGGTGTAATTGTTGAGACAAACCTTGAAACAAGTTGTTGAGAGTAAAGCATCAGTGAGACGCATGTTTGCTGACAAGAGAAGATAGCGCTCCAACATTTYTTGTCATCCAAGGTGTCAGGGATATTTCTTATCTCGCCCAAATTCTTGTTGAAAGATACTTGCACACCCATGGCCTCACAGCACATTTTCACTTTTTTTCAAACTCTTTTTCTCGACACGTCTTTAAAAACCCTTAGTAAACCAAAGGGCCATGAGTCTTTGTGAAGTTAGCTGCTGATGCACTCTCCAAGTCTATATATAAGTGATATACCATCTCACAGGTTATGTGAGAGTAATCATTCAACCACCGTGTTAAGTGCAAGTGTTTGTGTGTGTGTGTGTGTGTGTGTGTGTGTGTGTGCGCGCGCGCGTGTGCGTGCACAGTGGCTCAGTTGGTGTGAGATGGCTATCTGAGGGCATACATCAGGCCCCGTGTGGCAGTGAGCCTGTGTAATTATGAGGTCTCAATGGGACGCTGTGTTATTTTTGCCCAGGGTAAGATGCTTATCAGGCCCTGTCAGCAGCCACCTGGATGGATGAGTCTGCCTCCTCAGAGCGCTGGCTCACCTTCCCACTGCACCAAAGACAAACTGGCTAACTTCCCTGCTTCAGACCACAACAACCTCTGCTAGCCTCTGAGACAAATCAGCTCTGCCAAGAAGCTGAGATTGAGAGAGGCCAGAGAAAGCCAGAGTGATCCTGGACTTTAATTAAGATTTATATGTCTTCTGTGTAATCCATCCAGTGGAGAACTTTGTTTGGAATAAGACTTCAAACTTCAAAATCATGTTTATGTTTTAAGTAATGAATATTAGATTGGGGTACTATAGAATAGAAAAGAATAGAATAGAAAAGAATAGAATAGAATAGAATAGAATAGAATAGAATAGAATA
>NW_013952600.1:269310-273117 GCF_001266775.1 Austrofundulus limnaeus
TATATATATAATCCCTAAATTTATAATAATCACATTTTTTTTCACCGAAACCTTTTTGTCAGTGGATGAGACGTGCAAAGGAAGCACATCCAGACTTGTAAGACATTGCCTCAGTGGTGCTCTTAGATCAGTCTTGTTAACTTACTCTGGTATTTCTGCACAACACTGAGAAAGTGTGACTAATTTCTTGAGAAGCAGTGTAATGTATACTGTGAGCACATTAGAAGGGGTCTGATTTTATTGAGCAATAAAAACACTGTCATCGCTCCGAATATTTCTTCTTCTACAGGATTGGTTTTGCACAATGTGTCACTGTTAGAAATAGTGTGAGAGTGTTGTTGCTCATGGAACATGATATTAGAGAGCCATGAATTAGAGAATGCAACAAATTTAACTATTTCTCTAATCATAGCAAGGAGTTTTTTACTTACCATACAACATGGACCATTTGAAAGTAAAAGTGAAGGAAGAAAAACAATGGTATCATGTATGAGGCGAAACAAGGCCCAGATCATAGAGAGGCAATAAAAAAGAAAAAAATCTGTGTTCACAAAGAAAACAAAGAAAATGTGTTCTATGAAATTTTCGTAAMGTCTTAATTCAGATACTACTTTATTTTTCACCATGGACTTGTGTTGACTGGAGCATAAATGGCCAAGAAAATAATTCATTTCATGGTCATTGGAACATTTTACAGGATAAGAAAATAATTTTTCAGGTCAGTGGCTAAAGAAGAGAAGCTGTGGGGCTAACAGAACTAACAGGCTTTGTCTGAAATACATGTAAGAGAAAATTGATTCACAGTAGGAATCAGTAGTGAGATTTTTCAGCTGTGGATAAATAAACACCCCCTTGAGAGCCATCTCAGTGCAGAGACTAGTGTTACTTTGCACTTAGGGAACTAACATTTTAACTGTGGATGAAAAGAAAAAAATAGAAACAAAACCACAACAAATTGAGTTGTATCATGTTTTTTTTTTTTTACTTTTCTTTTTTTGTTGTTTTCCCTAGGGAATAACATTACTTGTTMATGCATCATCTGAACCAGCTTTGAACACACACAGTGCTTTACTTTAATTTCAATTTTACTCAACAGTCAAACAACAAAACATGAATTTATTGGTCCCAGGATCAAACCTTTAAAAGCCTTTGGTCTTTGTGTACRATCCGGACACAACCAGCTGAAAGCACAGGAAAATCACAAGGAAACTATGGAACATTTAGACAGGAGAGGAAAAAAGAAAAGAAAACAACAACACTGTTTGATAGTTAGACTGCTGGTGGCACAAGAGTTTGATGTGTCTGTCAGTACCAACAGTAGCCTTTTATGAGTGCTCTTATCCTCAGCCAAGGCACTTTCCTGTACATTTCTGCCAGGCTGAGTGACCAGCAACACTGGAAATGTTGCCATCAACAGAACATGAGGTCAAAAGCAAACCTTTAAACACAGATGTTTTATTGATGCTGTTTGACACTGAATACTGAAGAATAAAAAGAAAAAGATAAAGACAGCGGCAACTGGGTTTCACTTTGTTCTGTTGGTACTGGGGTGGATGAAGAAGAAGCTAAAACGTTTTTTTCCTTAGAGTACAAGCAGAATATCTTATCAGCRTTTATTGTAAGTTTTGTGCTTTAGTTATTGTGAGAGCTTTCTCTGTTGCAGACAATTTGTTGTGACTCACATTAATATAAAATGCGTGCRTGTATCAGTGCAGAAGTAAATCTACTGTGCATACATGAAACATACTCTTTAAAAAGGTTACCTGAAAGATCAACGTTTTGTCCATAGCTTCTATCAGTTTTTTCGTGTCTGTATCATGTTTCTAGCAGTAAAGACTAATTTGCAATGGAAGGATGCCAACGCCTCAATTACTGATTTCATTTTTTTTGGACTTCAACTGAAAGAAAATGGTAAARATCCTTGATTACAGCTGTTTTTTGTTTGTTTGTTTTGTTTTTTTAGTATTAAAAACCACAAACTTTTACTTTATCTTGCTTCATCAGTTTATCTGAGATCTGCTCCTTTAAGAAAGAGAGGATATGTAGAGTTTATTAGACTTTTCATAAGGGAACCTTTATTGGACAGAAACAAGGTTGTGATWTTTCAAATAAAACTAAAAGGATGACTTAAATGCCAGAGGGTACAGGTAGTCCTCAAGGGTCAGAAACACTTGGTCTTATGATTTGTCTCATTCATGGCAGCGAGTTTTAGTTTATTCTGCTTGAGCTTCTCAATCGGATGTCTCCAGTGTCAGCTCCTTTTTGACAAGACATACTGTAAGTGTCAACATGGAGGACAAACACAATATGTGCACATTTCTCACAACTTGATACAACTAATTACCATAAAATATACAATTTTAGCTTAGTCATAATTTGGGTGCACAAAAAAAAAACTTTATTAACCAACACATTGCTACTACATTAGTACTTATAATACTTAGCATGATATCCATTAAAGTTAGCATGGGTAGCTAGCACTTACTCAAAAAATACAGCAGRGACTGATGCAAAGGAAGATCTTAAAGCCTGTCTCAGGTAGTTTTAAATTAGAACTTGATCATGTAACCATAGAAATCACCAARACTGTATGTTTGAGGGTTGAAGAAGAAGAGGTTATTAGGATTTATTGTTCGGGGAATTTAAATGCATTAAATTAAGACTATATACCCAGCAGATGTTACAAAATAGTACACTGAGATATTGGGATGTGTGGYGTATTCACCAGACACTGATTAATGCAGCTGTAATCACAAAACATCATAGATTACCATTAGACAACATTCTTTCTTYAGCTTAGAGGCTGAAATCAAAGGGATTTTATCATCAAGGCTCTTTTTCCATAAACCACAGTTTGTTTGTGATGGTATCAGCACTTTAATCTTCAGCCATGATCATGTGTTAGAAATTAAACTATTTTTTGCTTCAAAAATGCACAAACATCGCATTGTGCATTCTTTGCAGCAACAATAAAAGCTGAGATTGGCTTTGTGTTTAACTACAGCTGTCATTTCATTCCAGTTCATTTAATCTGACTGTCAGGAAACAATGTCATGTTATGTTTCTTTTTTGTCATGTTATGTTAACCCCCCCCCCCCTACATCTTGTGGTTTTTATCCAGACCATTAGACCCAGAGAACTTTTGCATGGGTGGAACAGCTTAAACCMCTGTGACCCCGCCCTTGACCTCTGACCTGACCCCTCCATTTTATCCAGGAATGGGTGCAAAAGGAGACCACTGAGAAGAAGTGGATGCTCTCCCCGTGCCTCGGAGCAAGCTAGAGTTACTGAAGCATGTGGATTCATTAACAAATATCTGTCTGTTTGTTGCAGTGATGAGGAAGGCTGCGATTTAAAGCTGAGGGCAGTTGCCTGGGACCCAAGCATGCAGGACAGGCTGCCGGTGTCAGTCAAAACGCTGAGGTTCACCAGCAGGGCATCTTCAGAGTACCTGCCTCCATCATTACTGATGAGCCTCCTTATGTAGACATACAGGCAGGGGGTCTCTGCAAAGACAGAAGTCCTCACATAGGAGCAGGGGGCATTTGAGAAGAGTCTTGCAGGACTCTTGCGCCCCCTTCTGGTCAGGAACAGACCTTTTACTTTTCAACAAGCTTAATTTTTTTCATTAAGTACCACAAAACTTAGCAACACTTTGCTAAAACTGCATCTGCTGAGATGTTTAAAGCAGCAACACAACTTAGGTACATCTGTACCACCTCAAAATGACCTGCAACCATTGTCAAGATTGTATCCAGAATTGTATTCTTTTTTTTATTTCAAGAGAATATTTATCAGAGTACAAAA
>NW_013952600.1:273576-275810 GCF_001266775.1 Austrofundulus limnaeus
ATGCATATTAATCAACATTTCAGCAGTAAGCATCAATGTAAATATGCTGGATTTAGCGCAACAGTTTTCATCCGTTGTTCTTGGGCAGGTAAAAACAAGAAGCATCGCACAAAACAAAGAGCAGAGAATCTATCAGAGAATCTTACCTGACTCATGAAATTCTAAAAAAGGAATAATAATTTATTTATGATTTAATTTTGAATACTTGCTAAATTTAGATCTTCGTAGGATTTAGATTATATTTTGTATGAAAAGGGTGCAATTTAGGTGTCCTTTTCCACAACARCCATGTGGCTATGCTATGTGGCTACAATGTTATGTAGCATAAACAGTTCCTACGCTGTGTGCTGTATCTTTCTCACCCCTCAGATAAATGCATGTACAACAGATGGAGTGGATTTTGAGCATTACAGGTACGTCACAAGATTTGACATTTCACAAAGTGAAACTCATTTYCTGACATTTGGAGTCAGCTAATGAGCATTTCTGGATACTCCAGCACAAGTGACAGAAAAAAAAACAGTGTGACAGCAGAGTGAAAGAAACAAACTTTTAGTGAGCTGTTGGAACAGCTATTTCCCACATCACGGTGGAACAGTGCTGTTGTGCTGCAGTGAAGCAAAGCCTGCTCAGTTTGTCAGCWGAGAATAGGAGGCCGAGCATTTTATCTCTGAACCGACATTCGGCCGAGCAGACAGATGAACAGACTGATGGAGGAACGGATGGAGCTCGACGGCCAATGAACCAATGAGCCAAACTKCTCCCGTTTCCCAAGTTCACTGGGGCGTGCCAGTGCTGATTTAAACCCCTGCTAACTGGTGCCTCATTCTGTGAGAGCCTTCGGTCATTTAAATTCTGAAGTTCTGCATCAGAGTGTGTGCTGCATCCAAACACCGCATATGATTACATATATCCATGTTCAGGCTGGAGCCTCTTCTGCACGTGTGTGTGTGTGTGTGTGTGTGTGTGTGTGTGTGTGTGTGTGTGTGTGTGTGTGGATAGATGTTTATTAATGTGTTGTCTGATCAAGGCTTCGTTCGACTCAGGGAAGTCCAGCATCCAAACCAGCCTTGGAGGAGGAGCAGCTGAGTGAGTGTAAACAGCTGACAGCAACAAGTGTCTTGATCAAGCCAACAGATAGCAGATGTGARCGAAGACAATGACTCATAGCTTCCTATCAGATAACCTCGACACAAAGCTGAAAAATGAAGACAGTGAAACAAGAAGTTCCAACTTGATTTATTTAGCAGCTTGATGGATGTTAAGGCTACCACAAAAGTATGTAGGAATTACTATCTTTTATTAGGCAGCCAGTCGTGGAAAGTTATTTTATGCAAAGAGGTCTTCTTACTCATTGTAATGAAAACATATAATTTTTTAACTTGAAATTGGTTTAAAAGTGTATGAAACACTATTGTTTTATTCATGGTGTAGAAAGTCTTAAAAATATGCAAAAGCTTTAATTTTTAATGTTTTTCTTRTGCGTCCACTCAGTTATGCTGTTTTATCCTATTCCCATGCTAGACTTTGTTTTCAGTGTTGTAAGATTCAGTTTAAGAGGAGATGACTGCATTTGAGAGTTTTCTCTTTTCTTAATGTTGTTTTATTTTAATATATATATATTTTTAATCCATGAAAATTATGTTCACAAACTTTAAACCTGTTCATTATTTTTTTTCCTGGCTTACAACACAAACAGCATCAGTCATGGTGGAAACAAAAACTGTTTAATGTTCCTGATTCTAAGAAACTTTCATGGCTGTGGTATGTGATTATTACATAATATCATATTGTGCTACTGAAATAGCATGTTRTAGAATCTGAATGTGTGATGGGTACATGACAGATACGAATGTTTTGATTTATGCACTGAATTATAAAGTCACTTTATCTGTCTCTGTTGCCTAATCACACAAATCTGGACAAATATGTATATTGTGGGGCCACAGGTTTTTTTCTGACACACTGAGCTGTGAACTTATGACCTGCAATAGTATTTTTTTATTTCTTTTTAATTAAATTGCCATGAACTTACCGGTATTTTGTTTAATTGAATTCTTGAGTTCACAATTATTTTAGGAAGTTGACCACACCATCAAACTGGTTTTAAAAACCATAAAGTCTCAGAAATCTAATACTCCATTTGGTCGTGATAGGGACATAGAGGAACCATCCATTATAATTTTCCTTTCAGGGTTTTAAGGATCACTGGACATGTCACAAGTCCATCACAG
>NW_013952600.1:275947-277253 GCF_001266775.1 Austrofundulus limnaeus
ACATCAATCCTATGTACAAATAAAAAATGAAAACACAAATACAGTTAAAATAAAGGCAACAGAGAGAAGAAAAAAATCTTATGATATCTGCCCCTTTCTTTCCTCAAGTGTAAATTCAATTAATACTTCAATTAACAAAAACAAAAAAACACAAAAAGGTCAAATCCTTCAAGAACACCAATTTATATGAATACATATTATACTGTTTCATATTTCTTCAAAAGCCCAACTTTTATCATCAAATAAATCTAATAATTTAGAGTTCCCAATTAGTCTAGAATGCATGTATTTTTGGTCTGTGGGAGAAAACCCAGTGCCTGGATGAAAACCCATGCATGCACGGAGAGTACATGCAAACTCTGCCCAGAAAGGTCCCAGCCGGGATTCGATCCAGCAACCTTCTTGCTAAGAGGCAACTGCTCAACCAACTGCCATTGTGCTGTCCGTAGAGGAACCAATCCTGCCTAATTCATGGGTGAAATCTTACAGTGAATTTCAATAAGTAATGCACAAGTTAGACCTTGCCAACAAAAGAACAAAACAATATGTTTGTTTATTTTTGTTAAATTGTACACACAGCAGTGTTTCTAGAAATATTTTCATATGCATCAACACAGAAAAAATAAATAAATAAAATAAACASAGTCAAAATGCTGTTGTAACCATGCCAGGCCTGTATGTGGCGCAGTAAGGCAACCATAAAATTACATCAGCAATAGAAATGAAGACATTGCACATATACTGTAGTTAACATGTTGAGTAATGAACCATAGACTATAAACCAATCACTCTAACAACTGAAATTCTAAGAAAATGTCAGTGCTGAAAACAAAAACAAAAMGAAACAAACAGACAAAAACAAACACGTCATTGATGGCAAATGGAAACGCTAAAACAAAATCTGTTTTGAGGACTGACATCGAAGTGGAATTTCTACTTTCTGTTTCTTTAACATCAAAACCAGAAGAATGTGTAGAAAGTTGACTGAGATATGCAAGTCCAAAACCACATTTTCCAATCAGGCATTTTCCTCACAATGTTCAAAGTGTATCAAATGGTAAATGGACTGTACTTATATAACACATTTTACCAATGTAAAAATGTGCCTGATGTATATTGTAGTTATTTTTTCTCTGTAATATTTATTTTTTATTGTTAACAGTTCAAAACACATTAAAATACTTTTGGCCTTAGATTATTTAGAGTAATAATAAGGGGGTTTCGCTCTATTTAAAGGCACAGTGTGTATGATTTGCTGTTTTCAGCGACATCTAGTGGTTGAGTGGTTGAATCATCCTCCCTGGTC
>NW_013952600.1:278018-279557 GCF_001266775.1 Austrofundulus limnaeus
CAACAAATATTACATTTATAGTATTACAACTAAAACTGTTTTTGACGCCGCCACCGCACTTTGTCCTTCATGAGCCTTCGTAGACAAGATGGCGGTGCAAGATGGCGGCTGCCTGTAGTGGCGACCCACGACCATGGAGATGTAAACAGATTTTTATAAGGTAAAAATAATAAAACAAGGTCTTTGTCTGCGATGATTAGACATGGTTTTTGTTATTGTCATTAGTGATTATCTCAATTTCGGCTAAAAGAATTGACAAAATCTTACACACTGTGCCTTTAAGGCAATGCTATTATACATCAGTTTAGTCTGTTTGTGTTCTTTCAACATCAAAACCTCTGATCAAGTAAGCCTTTATTTATAAAACACTGCAGAGATGATTCACTTTAATGAATGATACCACATCTTATAAGAAGCATTACTGTAAAGAAGAAAAAGGTGTGAGTTCTTCAGTTTTCAGACAGCTGTTTGAAATTGGTACTTTTAACTAAATAAATGAAAAATATGAACACTGTTCAAACCACTTACCCAGGCCTGTAGGAGCGAACCAGTCATTCAACAGGGTCATTTATCTTTTTAATGTGTTCTCYCATTTCTGCCCTCATTACCAGTTCCTGCATTTAGGTGAGACCACACCCACATGTACCAAGAATCTCAGSTGACTAGAGAAGTCAGTGGTGTGTTTCTCCAAGAGCTAAACACAAAGCAAAAYTATTTCTATTTGAATAAGTCTCCTTTCATATAACTCATATAATTATTTTCTATTTTTCATTGTTCTATTATTGAGAGTTACTTCTGGGTTTATCTATGGTTGAATTACTTCAACATAAGAACAGCAAGATTATAGCAGATTTAGATAAAACAGAGCAGGGCAGCATCGTCTGCTGAATTGTTGGAGTATCTGGAGTTGCCTTGCTGCAGGTCAGAAATGAATGCTTAATGTCACAGTGGGATACACACTCTGCATCAGTTCTGCACTGTGACTCACTGGCCACAGCCTGGCCAAACTAAACCAAATATTTCATCTGCAATGTAAAACGCTCTCAGCCATAAACACACTTCAAAACGTGGCGGGCCGTGCCCTGAAAAATGATCTTAAACAAAACTGTGAGCACCCCCTTTCTCTCTCGCCTTGTGAGGGTTTATTTATGTAGATTGGATAGAGTAGCATAATTATTCTGCCGCTGCCAATGTCTTCTTTTATTTATTCTATGTTTCCTTTCTTCTGCAGGGCCAAATATTGTCTTGGGATGAGGAGGAAACAAGAAACACATCTATCTTTAGGCAGAGAGCAGCSACTTGTGCATGTAGCTAATTGCAGGTATTAATTATATGAAAGTTCCACAATGGTAGAAAGTCCTGAGGGGTGATTTTAATACTGTTGAGTGTGCATTCTAACTATTAATTACAGCTTTCAGATCTAAATTCAGCTCATTTGGACTTTTTTAAAAGAGTGTGTATTTGTGATTGTTTTTTTCCAGTGGTGTTTGTGTGTGTGTGTGTGTGTGTGTGTGTGTGTGTGTGTGTGTGTGTGTGTGT
>NW_013952600.1:280549-283403 GCF_001266775.1 Austrofundulus limnaeus
GGCTCAACAGTGTAAACAGCTCATCTCCTCGGCTCCCATCAACATCCTCTGCTGATCAAAGGAGGAAATCTTCCTTGTCTTCTTAGGTCCAAAAGTGACTAGTGGTGTGTGTGTGTGGGGGGGTAGTTTTAGGACCAAGGTTTGAATTGAGTTTAGGTTAATTTTAGGGTAAATGGTCAGGGTTAGGGTATAAAATTTCCAAAAAATGAATGGAAGTCAATGGAATGTCCCCACAAAGGTAGAGAGACATAGTAGGTGTGTGTGTGGAGGGGGGGGGGGATAAAGAGAAGTATATGTTTTGCTCTGTTTTTGTWATGTCAAAATGCCCATAATTCTGCCTGTTCTACTTCATGGTTAAATTGTATGAGTCCAATCAGTGGACTCATACAATTACACAGCAGTTCAAATTTGAGTTAAGTGCACAAATGGGAATATGCCAGAAGTAAGTTAATTATGTAGGTGTTTAAAATGGGTGTGATGCAGGTAGAAAACGTATAACCTTTATAGAATAGCAATGCACTGATTTATTCATTTTAAAAGATTTCAGTTAAATCAACTTGAGCAGTTTCTTATTGTGCTAATTGCAGAATAAATTAAACAGAAATCAAGTATACTTAAGTTACTTAAAATGCCTTTTTTTGTATTTATTGAAAATTTTTTAGTTCAGTCTGGAATCGTTCATTAAATGTTTGGGAACAYGGTGGGTAGGGGTGGTGTGCAGTTGGTAGATCTTTCACCTCCCGGTAAGTATGTTGCTGGATTGAACCTCTACATGAAATCGTTCCTGGCTGGARTTTATACTGTATGTTCTCACTGTGCATGCATGAGTTTTTCTCGGAGTGTGATTTCCTCCCACAGACAAATAAATTAATAAATAAAAAATTACAAAACTTACATGCTTATTTTGCTAATTGGCAATAGTAACTAAACTGTTYCTAGGTGTGAATGAGAGTGTAAATGTTTTTTTTGTCTCTTCAGGTTCTGTTGGACTTACACACTGTCCACAGTGTAGCCCGCCTCTCACACAGTGACTGCTGGCACCAGTGATGCTCACAACCCAGAAAAAGGAGGTAAAGATAACAGATGGCTGTTTGAGAACTTATACTGGTACAAATGCAAACCAAAATTTGCGCCAGTAAAGACATACACCAGTTTTGCCTGTAATGTTTTCAGATTATTCTCCATAAAAAGAAGTAATGTGTTCTCTTCATCCTACTGATAAAAAATAAAAATAAAAACCAAACATCTTGGATCATTAATCATTTCCCAGGGGACAGAAAAGTCATATTGTGCGTGTGTGTGTTTGTTCGTCTTTGCAATGGTGTGTGGACATATTTTGACACTATGCTTATGAGGACATTTTGACATTGTGTGGCCATTTACCTGGTCCACACAACAACAATAACAACAACAAAAAACCACCTTAATTTGTGGGTCAGAGGTTAGGTTTAGGGTTTAGGCTTAGGGTTATACTGTATGTACCTGTGAAGGTTACTTTGGCAAAATGTTCTCTACTTAGAATTCYCTCACAATAAATATTTATACAGAAAGTACAGGTTTATTTACAATGCATAAATAGCCTATCTGAAATTAGAAACTGGATGAATGATCCTTATCTAAAGAGAGGAGAGAGTACTTTATCAGGTTTTGCACTATTAGTTTTTCAAGGAAAAACGTCTAACATCTTCACATGCCATGTTTTACTCAGACATGAAAACATAAAAGCCTTGATAATTTGTAGAWTTTTTTGAAAATTAAAACGAATATTACATTCTTGAACTGTTCTGAGATGTAATAACATTTTATGTTCATTGAAAGTGTTATACTCTGTCCTCTATGCTATTTCGCAAAAAGCCACCCAACATCCCAGTGATCATTTTTATTGCCATTTTTCCTTTAACCTAACATGAAAATGAGGACTGATGGTATTGCCTCCCTTGTTGGTTGTTCCTCTCCCTCAGAGCTTAAAAGGTGCTGTAATCTGAGTTTTCCTTTATGTCTTCCTTGTTTGACAAATCCTCCTCCTCCAAGTTACTGTTTGCYTCATATTGGAAGGTCAGATCCAGGGCCTTCTGTACATTATACCTGACTGCCATAACTTCAGTCACTAAGTCACATCAAGAGCCTTTATAATCTTATGAGGGCATGGGGATGTCGTAGGAATATACTGTA
Organism: Austrofundulus limnaeus; assembly: GCF_001266775.1. Lineage (NCBI taxonomy): Eukaryota > Metazoa > Chordata > Actinopteri > Cyprinodontiformes > Rivulidae > Austrofundulus > Austrofundulus limnaeus. The sequence continues at coordinate 282,722 of NW_013952600.1, forward strand.
TACCATAGGTATCTTTGTCAAGTCCCCCTTATACTGTACATTTACAGTATGGTTTACATGATGTAYATGAACTATATAATGTGAGTGAATTAATGAATGAATAAAGGAATTAGGACAAAGTCCTTATCACTGTAAAAGTAAAAAACAAATTAAATTCAAAAGCTAAAAAGTAAATTTAAAAATATTTTGAGTCCTGAAAGAGCATTACCTAGATTGCTTTAGAATGCCTCTAGGTCTTGAAATTGGTATGATTCATATTAAGATGTTACTTTCCATAAAAATGTAATCTGTTTTAGGTTAAATTTATAGATGATGTCCTGACATTCTGGTTAAAGGTTTGACCTTTTGTTTCATGTGAGTCATGGTGCTTTTTGAATTTGTAAATAATCAAGTAAAGCAGAATCTCAATAGAAATTTGTTTTGTTCTTCCTTTGATCTAGTTTCTACAAGCAATCCGCCAATCTACTTTAAATGGTGCACTCGGGATTCTTTTGATTATTAATAAAGATTCTAAAGCATATCCTTACATAACCCTGGCTGGATGATGATCTTCATAACATTTTAAAATATTAAATTTGCACTTTGTTAATCATGGCTCAAAGTTCATGTTAAAGGCACAGTGTGTAGGATTTGTTGTTTTCAGTGACATCTAGTGGTTGAGTGGTTGAATCATCCTCCCTGG
>NW_013952600.1:283413-284952 GCF_001266775.1 Austrofundulus limnaeus
CACACACACACACTCTCTCCCTGGTCGTCTCCCCCCCAATGCTACGGTGTCTCTCGTGTCAAAAGTCCTTTGATAATTCCAACCGCGATGTCTACCAGCAGCTTCAGGGCTAGTGATGTTTCAAGTGGTAAGATTATGAGCTTTAATAAGTAAAATTATACCAGCTATGTTTACATGCACAAAATGTTTTAATCGGATTGAAATGTATTCAGATTAAATAATCCAAATGTACTGTTTACGTGGACACAATCCAATCATGAAAAGTGTTTACATGCACCGGAGTTTTATTCAGAATAAAAGTCCGGACATGCGCAGTGTTGTAAACGTTCAGCTCTACTTCCGTGTTACAAACGTAAACAAAGCTCCTCTGTGCGCTCAGCACGGACCCGTGTCAGCTTTTAATAACGGTAGAGACGCCGTAACTCCTCGGTTGAGCTGCAGCCTGCAGATGAAGCAATAAGTGCTTTTTATTTTTATTTTTTGCGAAGCAACGTCTGTTGTTTGCCTCCTTTTTCATCTGTTAAGAGAGCATGGAGGAAAAGTTCTGCACGGTGCTGCRCAGCTGGAACGCTGCTATCCCACCGGGTGGATGAAAGTCACCAGACATGCACACAGGTCAGTTTTCTACAGTCAGAATAAGATGATCCGATTAAGTGTTTACATGAACGTCATTCCGATTATCAATCGGCATAACTCACCCTTTTCATTCGGATTAAAAATTCATTCGGTTCGAGCTCAATTGGATCAGAATAATCGGAACGGGCTGTTTACATGACGCATTTTAATTCCGAACGGCCGTTTAATCTGATTAATTTTGTCCATGTAAACATAGCTAATGACAGACAACAAATATTACATTTATAGTATTACAACTAAAACCGTTTTTGACGCCGCCACCGCAGTTTGTGCTTCATGAGCCTTCGTAGACAAGATGGCAGTGCAAGATGGCGGCTGCCTGTGTGGCGACCCGCGACCATGGAGATATAAACAGCTTTTTATAAGGTAAAAATAATAAAACAAGGTCTTTGTCTGCAGTGATTAGACACGTTTTTTTTATTTTTGTCATCAGTGATTATCTCAAGTTCGGCTAAAAGATTTGACAAAATCCTACACACTGTTCCTTTAATGGAAACAAACAAGTCTGCATGGTTTTGTTGTAATCCGCAATAGGCTGCTGGATGCTCACACAGTACAGAGGCAAAAGATTGTCAGTGAACGGTCACTGGAGACATCAACATTAAGAAGGTCAATCTTTCTGCAAGGCTGGGCACATGCATGCACACACACTTACACACAGGTGTTCATTGTTCAGTCAGGCTGCCATCATCCTTCACGCCTGGGGCTATGAATCACTGAGGAGAATCAGAGAAGAACCCTTTAAAGTAAACAGGGCTGAGCAGATCTCTTTTTACTGGTCAGATTTATTGGTCTGGCATTCGACCCTACCTGCCCCATGCATGAGTGGGCCAGGTGATGGGTCACCATGGTGTGTGTGTGTGTGTGTGTGTGTGTGTGTGTGTGTGTGTGTGTGTGTGTGTG
>NW_013952600.1:290340-290785 GCF_001266775.1 Austrofundulus limnaeus
GTTCAGACATGCTCCGTTGTGCGTCTGGAGTATGACAGGTGCTGACAGCTGCTCACGTGAACAGATTGTCTGTAATTTACACAGATTTTCCCTCATTTTGCTTTAGAGTTAATCTAATGACTTATTTAAAAAAAACTCAGCTTCAAATTAATTTTCCATCAGAGCCTGCAGGACGATAAAAACAATAAAAATTAAATTAAATAAGTCAGATAAAATTAGAAATTAGAAGTCCATGGCTCTTCACCTCGTCCTCTCCCCCTCCTGCCTGCTCTGTTATCCGTGGTAGACACCCCGCCCCGCACGCACGCACGCACACACACACACACACACCCGCGCGTGACAAACACGGACTTTAAACATGGTTTTATAACATCCACACTGGCGAGGTGGATACGCCCTGCGCGTGTATTCAAAGCGTGACTTTTGCTGTCCTGCTGTTCTTGTC
>NW_013952600.1:290974-300357 GCF_001266775.1 Austrofundulus limnaeus
TCAGGGTCGTCTGAGGAGGAAGCAGATGAATGGAGTTGCGCACGGGAACTTTTATTTAAGATTCAAGGTTTTTTATTTCAAAGGTCCTCATGGCTCAGCAGCAGAAGCATAAAAAATACTGTTAAGAAAGCTAAAGTCGATCTAAAATCTAAGTCTGACGAAGGTAAATTAAATATCTGACAGTGATCATTACACAGTGTGGCTCTAATTCCTCACTTCACCATCTGTGTCGCAGTTTCACGTCTCCAAAATGAGCGTACACATGGGTCAGAGCTGGCGTGAGGCACCRCACATTTTCACATCAAGTTTGGATTTTATAAATCACAACCTTGGTGTAAAAAGTGGCGTCCGCAAGTTTCTGGGCTCAAATTGTGCGTACGCCAGTTTTATAAATCTGACCCCTGACCTTTAAGGGTGCTTAGCCTCTTGCAGGGATAAGCAAGAAAATACTTTTTGTAGGTGCAATTTTCCAAATCTCACTGCTTATTAACATACATTCACAAACAAAATTAAAAAGTTTTGTCCAACTTAAACAGTTAACAACAATTTACAGACTTTGAAAACAGAATCTCAGAAGTTTACATCATACCTGCCAACATCTGCTTACATTAATGAGAGACATATTCATGTTAACAAGCAGCTACGGAGTGAATCACTCCTAAGGGGGTCTGGGAGCATGCTCCCTCCCGGGAATAATAATAATAATAATAATACCCAAAACTATGAATTTCCCAGTCATTTGAGAAGCATTTTACTAAACAACCTAGAACAGTAAAAACTAGTCTTTAACCTATACTTTATCTGCCACTCCACAGGAGTTGTTCCAGTCCTCCATGCAATTTAGAAGTGACATGTCAACCATGAAAGCCCCACAACATCCAGAGTCTTCAGCATTTCGGGACAAATCTCATCCACCCCTGGTGCCTTGCCAAAGAGGAGCTTTTTGGCTACCTCTGTGACCTCTGCCATAGTAATGAACTTGTCTTCCCCCAAGTCTTTAAACTCTGCCTCCTCAAAGGTGGACATGAAGGGTGGATGGAGAAGGTCCTTGAAGTGTTCCTTCCACCACTCAACAGTAATTTCAGTTCAAATCAGCATTTCCCCACCCAAATTAAGAACAGCCTGGGACAGGGAATGAGTTCCTTTTCTGAGTCGCTGAATGGTATGCCAGAACCTCCTCAAGGCAAACCAAAAGTCCTTCTCAATTTGGCCTCCCATAATTCCTCCCATGTCTGACTTTTTTGCCTCAACAACCACAGAAGCCACAGCCCTTCTGGCCACCCTGTACCCATCAGCTGCTTCAGGAGATATCCAGGAAAGCCAAGTCCTGAAAGCCTCCTTCTTCAACTTGATGGCCTCCATCACTGCTGGTGTCCACCAACATGTCCTTTGGTTACTGCAATGTCAGGTACCGATGACCTTTCAGGCCAAAGCGCCTAGAAGTCACATCTGTAAAAGAGGCCCTGAACATGCCCCCTCCACAAGACATGTGAAAAACTCTTCTTTCCTTTCTGTCCAAAATATGAACATTTCGATCTTGGGATTGGTTAGGGGTAATATTATGTAAAAACAACATTTATGAACTTTATGTCAAGTCAGTYCCTCATCAAAAACATGCTTGGAGTGTTGGTTTGACTCATTCATGCATGTCTGAGAAAACTTTGAATCTCCTGTGGTAGTCATGTGGAGCTGTCTAAATGCTTGCTGGGACAAATAACCTCCTGTTGTACAAAGCTCCTCCCTGGAGCTCAGTCTGCAGCTAAGCTGCTGCCCAACTGAGCTCCCCTTCCCTGAAGCATTGCTGTGAGGACAGGCTGAAGTGGGAGTGTCAGAACTCGTAGGAGTTTCTTAAAGTGGCAGAGGCTAATTTCAAGGTGTTTTGATAGACTGTGATGCAAATTCATATTAATTTTGATATATACAGCATTTTCAAGACAACTGATGGTAACAAATTGCAGTTATGTGATTGTTATATAGAAGTGATGCCTAGAAAATACATGATACCGTTTTTTTAATAGAGTGTCCCTCATTCTTGAGGTGTAGATGGACAGCTGAGTGTTGTCTCTAGAGATGTGTCTGTGTTGGCTCATAGATGTCTGAACTTTTCTTAATGCACTGAACTGCCGACACCTCACAGCTCAGTTGGGTTTGAGTATATTGTCCTTAGGATGGACCATCGTCTCTGTGAGAGCAGCACAGTTGTTAGCCTCTTCCTGTGTAATTATCACTTTAAATTGTATCTAGGTGTTAACAAGAGCATAAATGGTTGCTTGTCTTGTTTGTTTCTATGTGTTGTTGTGATAAACTTGCAACCTGTTTGGGGTGTACCAATGACTGCTGGAAAAAAGTACCAGCTCCCCAGCAACCTGTAAAGAAAAAAGCAAGTAAAGACAATGGATGGATTCACACGTTGGTGCTCTTAATGTAAAGACATTTCAAAATTGAAAACCAACTATGTGTAACTCACAGAGGAGCCCAGAGGGAAATTACCACTGTTTTTGTGCAGCCTTTGTGTGCCGTTCTTAAGTAAACCCTGCACCAATTCTTTCAATTTTTGGCAAGTCAAATATAGCTTGACAATCAATGACCCAGCAGACATTGTCTGCTAGGTAAAATTCACAACATAAATATGTACTAAACTATAAAGTGAAATAAGCTCAATAGGCTGGCAAAGAATCTGACACCTGCATCTTTCTTTCTTCCCCCCATTCATACACATTCCAAGTGTGATTCGTCTCCTGCAACATAATTGAATTCCTTCAACCTGCATCAAAGAGCTTTCTCTCCACCCTGCTGAGGTATAGGTCCTGTGTCAGTGACAGGCAAATTGATTCTGCTATATGAGGGGATAATCTGGGCTGAAGATGTGGAAGAGCACTGTGATTAAGTCAGAGACACTGCAAGGGGGCTGCAATCAAGTCTGGCCACAGATTCCTATCAGATAATAAGCTGGATATTTAGGTAAGTCTTGTTTGACAACACGACCACATCAGAGCCAGGTCCTGATTCGTCTGTCAGATTTTCATCTGATGGACAATGAGTGCAGGGTAGAATGATTTTTTTTAACAGAAGACTGCGTCATAATGACACACAAATAGCAACTGTGAGGCTCAGATGGCCAGCGGCATAGAGGATTAAAAATGTATTTTTTTCTAATCAAAATATGTTTTTAAATTAGTTTGTATGAAAACCAGCAAGGGTCAGGTGTAGAAATAAGAATAAAGTTCAGGGAAGTTCATTCAGTTAGTTTAGTAAATTTGTGCACACAAATATGCTGATGGACTTTTTAAACTATTATCATATTATATTGGTATCTTATGTGTGGGTGACTCTGCAAGCTGAAATGGGGATCTGAAAGTACAGTAACTCAGAGGAGAAACATAAATTTAAATTATTATTATGCCCATTATTATTCAGAAGCCCAAACATGCATACTTACCCAGATGTCTCAAAACACTCCCTGGCCAGTTGTATAGACATATTGCTGCAGCTTTAAACCACAGCGCTCAGCGTAATTTACTGCATCCCAGAGACAGACTGTTTACCTTCTAACCAGACCTTGTTAACCCTGTACCAGTAAATTCTGGAATAATGTTGCTTTTGCTAACTCGAGGGTCAAATGTGTGTCAGAGCTTGTAGACACATTGTTGGACAAGGAGTCCCAAATTCTCCTTCTGTTTTAAACTGCAAAATCAAAATATACAACACAGATAGAATGAAAATATTCTTTGTTTGTCCCTCAGAGGGGAAATTGGYAATAAGAATAAATCATCCAGTGCTGCTGAACAGTCTACTCTGGATTTTCATTTATTAGCATAGTGCACGAAAACAAAACATCTGCAGGGTGAAGAAAAACAGCAATATTTCTGTACAGTTACAGCAATATCTTTTTACTGATCTGATGATTTTACTTCTGTTTTTGTCGCTACATATGTTGATTCATAATCTTTAACTTCCTTTTATTACTCTTTACCTTTTACTGACAATGTAATTTCTTGTTTATCAAACGATTACCACCATCAGATAAATGTTGTTCTTTCAGCATCTTCTCTCAGTGGGAGATTTGACAATTGATTTAAGCTTAATGCAATTCTTGATGCAAACTGGGCACAAACCTGAAACCTCAGGATTACAAGCCAATGACACTGATCACGGCCCACAGGCAAATACATAATGTATAAACAGAAACTGTTTGTAATAAATCTTTATTTAATGTTCACYGAGCCCGAGCCCTAAGGCAGAGCCGTTCATCGGAGGACACCACACCAGATGCTTTGCTAATGGGCTCGGTTTAAAATTCGGCAGTAAAATAAGATATATTACAACCCACCTGCTGGTGTTTTCTTTTTTTCTAAATTTAATTGATATTTTTCATCACAGGTATAAAAGGTTATGAGTTTAAACTTTAAACTTTTAAAAAGGAAGGGATTTTATTTTATGCCTTACTGCCATGTGAGATGTAATTAAAATGAGATCCTGCATTCAATTTGGATAAGAGCCAACAAAAGTGTAGCCTAACACAGGTATTCTGTTACCTCTGTAAGAGCTGGTTTAATTACAGCTACAGACTGTAGGTGGATGTGCAATATTGATTAAATGAGAGCAGAATTTTAAAATAGAAGGGAATCCCACAGAGGATTGCCACTTATGTTTGGAAGCTGTTTAAAACAAAACACACTGTAGACAAATGTTAATAAAGATTATGTTGATTTTAGTTCAGATTTTTTTCTATCTTTTATAAAATGCATAAATTTAAACCAAAAAAAAAAGATGCAGGAAACATTTGCACATTTATATTTCTTAGGTAAAATGAAAGTGCAGAATTAAAATGTTATTAGAATATATAAGTCCATATATTATACAGTGCATGTGTATATAGAGTATATATAAATATGGACCTCATGGTGGAACAGTGAGCAAAATCGTGCATACATGGATTTTCTCTAGACACTCTTCCTCCCACAGACCAAAAAATATGCATGTTAGGTTAASTGGTTACTCTAAATTGTCCCTGAKTGAATGTTTGCCTTGTTTGTCTCCATGTAGTCCTGTGATGAACCCAACTTGCCCACCTCTCACACAGTGACTACCGGAGAGGCACCAGCTCCCTGTGACCCCTCTCTGGATTTCTGTTCTTCTATTTTCATCTCTCAGGTCTCCATTCAGAGGGACACCAGATGTGATTTACTCCCAGGCAGTTGGGCTGATGGAACCGGACAGTCAGATACCTCTTGTCAGGGCAGCCACTCAACCATTACTTCTGTTTTATTTATGAGGCCAGTGGAGTTTGGCTCCATTGCTGATCTTTTTCCCATGCATGATGATTCATTCTGTGGATGGCGACACTGGATTTGCCAGGGACCAAATGAAGTTCTGTTCCCTAGTTTAATGTTAGACCCAAAGGAAGGGCTAAGMATGTATGCATATGATTTTGTACCAGTTTACAAATAACAGTAAAACCAAAAAGATGAAAGTTGTTTGAGTTTGATACCTACAGTGTTGTTTATGTAGAGCAACAAACAAGAAAAGCATTTTCACTCAGSATGCCTGGTGAGTTTCCCAAAGGACAAAAGAAAAAGAGAGGAAACAAACTGCTGCAARTGACCAGTTTTCTGTTTTGTCACATAAGCAGGACATTTACTGCAGTAAAAGAACTGAATGTTCCTGCACTCCACCGGTACAGTCTATTCTGTTTTACTTCACCCTGCTCCACTCTACTGCTGGCCGCTTGGTGACTGGAGGCCACCAAGTCCTGGTGCCATTATTCAAGAACCGATAGWCCGACAGATCCCCTTGTCTTGGCCCGTTCAGCTGCAGGTGATCCTAAATAGCCGGGGAGTGATGGATGWCACCAAGCACAGGGCTGACAGCAACTGCAGGGAAAAAAAATGCTCTGACTCGGGTTTGATACCTCCACAGCTGCCGGACAAACATTTTGGAGGTCACTGCAGGAGTTTACATGTGTGTAGGGGRGAAGCTCTGTGGACTGGGGGATTTTTTATCAGACATGAGTGCAGATGGCTTTGGCCTTTGCCTATTGTAAAACATGACTCAGTGTTTGATACTTCTTGTTTTTATAGAAGAAGCTGATAGGGGAAGTGAATACCTAATACTCTCTTCTCCTTCAGCAACTACAACCTAAGTTGAGCAAGCCAGTGCAAAACATCACTGAAAGATGYAGATTCTTCTTCCATGACTAAWTAAAAGAAAMGCCGTTCTGTCTGCCTGACGGATCATTGAGTACCATTCCCCTAACTGCCCACAGTGGATCATGTTTCAGACCTTTATAATGAGTGGTCACTAGTACTCCAATGAGTGACTTCTGTGAGATAAGATCGAGATCTGTGTGTGTGTGTGTGTGTGTGTGTGTGTGTGTGTATGTGTGTTTGTGTGTGCGTGTGTGCACGCACACACAAACACGTGGATGCACGTGTGCACGTGCATCCATTCTGAAACTGGGGCCGTGAACCCATCCATCAGCTAAAAGGACAAAAGCTCACRTCAGGAAGCAGTGTCCGCTGCTTTTGCCACACCTCTCACAGACACATGGACAWACATCATGGACCTCTTGTATAATCAAACAAAGCAGCTGGTAAAATACTGGATGTGATGCATTAGTCCTTGTGCATAAATTAGACTTGCTATTTCTGACCTTACAAAACTACATCAAAACTGATGTCAGAGAACTTGTTCCGTGGGGAGATACTGTTTTCTTCGGCTATATTCTGATGAGGCAGTCACTGAGAGTCATCCCCAACACATTACCCAAGAACTAACAGGTCATGCAGGACCTTTGTTTTAACTACTAAAGTTAGCCTTGTTAGCAAATTAACTTGTGAACTTGTGTACAAATCTCAATTAAACTTTCAAAGAATAATTATTGGAGCTGAAATGGCAACYACGGCCAGATTGATTTATCAAACAGAAACACATCTATAACTTTTACAGGTATTATGCTAAAWTATTCATTGGTTCCGCATTTGATTTACTTCTGAAGTCAGGATGATAAAAGAAAAATAACTTTAGAACAGTAAATAATCTTTCACACAATCAGTTTTACAAATATTAAGGAGGATTTTACATCAGAGTCAGTCCCTGCACATCATCTAAGTGCTAAAAGATTGCAACAGTTAGCCAAATTGCTTAAAACTGTGATTAAGATACAAATTTTAACTTTTGTCATGAAAGGCTACAGGTGATGTGTTCTTTAAAAAAGCTAGTTCTTTGTTATTTATTTATTTATTTTTGGCTTTGCTGTCAATATACATGTTGAACTGACTTCAATGTCCGATGTTTGATCAGTCAGTTCTGTGTTTTTGCTGTTCTATGCATTATACGCATACAGTAGTGATATTATTAAATCATTTAACTTTGCTGTCTGAGCTGTTTACCAGTGTGATCAACCCAGTGATATGATGAAAACAATTTTATACTATTACATTAGTTTAATATTAAAATTATTGTTTTCAAACTCATTTTTAACATTGAACACCATTGCTATTTGGCACAACTACACATTGCAAAATTTCAAACCAGGTGTGTTGGAGCAGAGGATCCTCTAAAACATGCAAGGTAGTGACCATTGAGGACCAGGATTGAACACACCTAGACTAAGGTTTTGTWGCATTTTTGTAACCTATTCAGACAGTGTAAAATAAGGTTCTGTGCTGTTTAATTAGATATAGATGTTGAAAGGTTAGTTATATGTAAATACATGATTACATTGTTGYAAAACACTTAACATTTTGAAGTTTAAATTTTTATCTATATTTCTTTAAAAAAACAGTTTACTCTGTTCAATAATCTATGGTAGACACTTTTGTTGCTGTTTTTGTTCTGCATTGTTTTCTGAGTAAACACCTTGACCATAATTCTTTGAATTGTGTATATCAAGTTAAAGATCTTCTGACTGCTCACATCATCAATAATTGTATCATACCTGAGCAGATTTACTGCTTAAAACTTATATAAACTCTAAATGTGTGAGTATTTTACCCATCTAAGTTTAAAGATGATGTTAGCAGATATCTAACAAGTATAAATCTTTTATACCTTCAGCTGTGGTAAATTTGTGCCATACAGAACTGAAAGAGTTCATTTCAATCGATCACCTCTTCTAACACTTTGCTCTGCTGAAAGACAGGCTAATCAGTAGATTGAGTCTTTGGAATGAAAACCTGCACACTGACTTACTGTCCTTACACACATCTACACACACAACACACACACACACACACACACACCACGCTCTGATAGATCAATCTGCTTCAGGGAGCTTTTTTACAAACCCCAGGATCTCCACACAATAGTGACCTTAAAAAACAGCTATCTTCACTTGACAACGATCAGAACTGATCATGTTAAAAGAAAAGTAAAAATATATTAAAGTCTAAAATGTTGTCTTGCTAAAATACACAGTTCAGAAACTGAGTGTAAGGGAAAGAATAGAAGTGGCCTGTACCTAAAGCAGCAATGGGCAACTTAAATGATGGGAGGGCTGACAATTTTTTGTTGATGCTACCAGAGAGCCACACAGCGCTGCGCACTTACCCAAATGTAATAAAACTGCCTTTTAAACCAACAAACAGTGCAGTAACTTAAYACGTTTCATTCTCAGATGTATGGCTACCCTGCATGTTTTACTTTTTTCTCTGCTTCAACACGTCTGATTCAGTGATTGAATTGCCTCTTCAAGTTCTGCAGAAGCCYATTCATCCATTWATTCAGAACAGGTTTGTTGGAGCAGAGAAACCTCTAAAACATGCAGGATAGTGGCCCTCGAGGATCAGGATTGGCATAAAGAGATGTGAGTGAAGGACTAGAGAGATAAATTCCACAACCCAAATATGTCTCAAACCAGCAAGTGGTTTTTTATTATTATTATTTCAAATCTATTGCCAAAACACATAATGAAAGTTTATCATGCAGGTGCCACGATCTTCTTTAATATTTGTTTTGTTTTTCTTTTGTTAACTTTTGTTATTACTTGTGATAAACTTTATTTTTTGTGTTTTTTTATTAATTTATTTATTTATTGTGTGATTTATTGTGTTCAGTTTTGTTCCCATGTTCCTCTGGCCATGAGCTGCTTCCCTCAGCCTGACTGTTTCTCAGCCCTGCAACTCCTCTCTCACCTGTTACTCCTTCTTGTTAAGTTTCAGCTGCAGCCAGGGGCGATTCCAGGACCTTTGGGGGAGGCTTAGCCCCCCAGCAGATTTTTTAAATCTCACTGCCAATTTTCATACATTCACATACAAAGTTAGATAGTTGTGTCCATTTAAATTAACAAATATAAAATTAATTCAATGAATCAACTAATTAAATAGGTTATTCAGTCATTTATGTCTGTGTGCGTGTGTGTGTGTGTGTGTGTGTGTGTGTGT
>NW_013952600.1:300504-307102 GCF_001266775.1 Austrofundulus limnaeus
GGGCTTGGGGCACGCTCCCCAGGAATTTTCTTTTTAAAAATCTACTCAAAATCAGGCCTACTATAATTTCTAATAACAGAGACTTTGTGAATTAAAGATCYGGTGCCATATGCAACAGTTTTAGCAGTAATGATCAAAGACAGAGCTGTAAAAACAAACTGCACAAAGCCATTTTTAGAAACCAGCCCTTATTTTTGGCCTCAAGTTGTACAGAATCAAGGACATTTCATGTTAAATTTGACCCTGCTCATACTGTTTGCAGGCTTGTGTCTCAGCCGAGGACTTTTTCTTGTCTGTGTCATGTTAGCTGACTGCTTGTTTATTTTTCCAGCTCCAGCTCAGAGATAGTGTGAGCCAAAGATCGGGAGCCGCACACTCCCTATTAATCATAGCATGGACCGGAGACCTCTCCAGGCAGAAAGACGGAGTCCCTGTGCGTCTATTTACACATCTCTACAGACTTACATGTAGATGCAGAGGATCTATGGTACAATAATGATATTTTTGTTCATGTTAGTTTATAGGCGAGCTGTGTGTGAGTGTGCGTGTGACTCACATGTCATCTTACCTCATTTCTGTCCCAACTCAAAAGGAWACAATATCTAAAGCCCATTTATCAAAGTCATAAAATGGGCTTTTGTTACAACAGTGTGCATGTGTGTTAGTGTCAGGATGAATGCATTCGTATTCATACGTGCAATAATAYATGTGCATGTGTTCATAATCTTCTCCATTTTGTTTATGTTCTTAAGTAGAATGAAAGGATCTCGGGAAGAGTGATTTCAGTATTTGTGTTTAAGTGATTTGTACCAGAATGCTAACAAACACTCGTACATTTCCTGCTGAGTGAAAAACAGTTTGCTAGATGTATGGAAATGAGTGTTATGTTATATGGTGTGTACATTGGCACATGCTTTCTCTGACGTCTGCATGTTTGGGTTTGTGCATTTAGGCGAGCTGTRTATATTTGTGTGCACTCGTGTTTGTGGGTATCACTTGTTTTGCTGCGATGTGTGTGTTTGGATCGTAGTAGACCACATGCTCCRATTGTCAGCAACAGATGGGCTCAGGAGATGCCAGAAAAGCCGCAATTACTGCCAGCAAAACTGGCTGCTCAGTTGAATCAGGGCTGCCAGGTTTGAAGAYACACTTTGCTGTAAAAAGCCATGTTAATGAGCCATCATCACTTTAATGCATGAGACGTTTTGTTGCGAACAAAAGGTTTGGTTTAAAAGACTGAGGTAAAAGTGAATTTGAGTTGATGGGTAAAATGTTTAAGGTGGCAGCTTTCCAAGAAACACAACATTGTGAGTTTTAACTTGGTATGATGTCAGTGGATTTTTTTAAACTCTGTCAAGTCTGGTTTAAAGATGATCAAAGACAGGGGATTAATGAAACTATTCAAGAGACGTTCTGTGTTCTTTTCTTCAAAACATGAATCYGTCGAATCCATTTAGCACACTATAAATAAAGCAGACTAGACTTTTTTTGTCCTGTATTAGCCACACTTAGCCTGCATTAACCTTGTGCATAACTGCAAGCCCACTTTCCATCCTGCTAGCATCCTGAACTATGTACCATAATTCATTCCATCCATCCATCCATCCATCCATCCATCATTCCATCCATCCATCCATCCATCCATCATTCCATCCATCCATCCATCCATCCATCCATCCATCCATCCATCCATCCATCCATCCATCCATCCATCCATCATCTATACCTGTTTCTTCCTTTCAGAGTCGCGTGGGTCACTGGTGCCCATGCCCTGCAGTCACAGTGGAGGGGCGGGGTACACCCTGGACAGGTCGCAAGTCCATCACAGATGTACCATAATTATAATTTTTATTTACTTTGCTGATGGTAATRATGATGGTGACACTTTTTATTGCAAGATTAATCTGAAATGCTCCAACAATACATAACATATTTGTTAAAAGGAACAATTAAAGACTAACAGAGTACATGTTGTGAATAACTGTCAGCAACTTCTACACCAAATTTCAGCTCAATAACGAGCATCTTGAATTGGTTGAGTCCAGTAGTTATCAGCCGTTGATGTACATCCAATGATTATTTTCCAAAATTTTCAATAAAAAAATCTGCTCAGTCCTCCATGAGATAATTTTCTAACAAGCAGAGTTGCTTTAAATAGTTATGGTAAATGGACAGTACTGGTATAGAGCCTTTCTATACAACCAGGATACTCAAAACACTTTACACTACAGTCTGTGCTCTCATTTACTCATCCACACATATTCGTTCAGCACTCTAGTAGATCTCTATACCAGAGGTTCTCAAACTGGGGTCCCAGGACCCCCCAGGGTTCCACAAGCCCTATCTTGGGAGTCCCCAAAGATTTTCAATAAATTGTTAATTTGGATTTTATAAAAAATATGGGGAACAATACACTAGTAAAACAAACATACTAAATGAAACAAAAAATTATATTCCCGTAGTATATATGGGTTAAACAGACAAATATGTACTCTAGTAAAAGTAAAAGTACCACATTAACATTTTACTTGAGTAAAAATAAGTAAATACTTGGTTTTAAAAGTACTTAAAGTATTAAGGTAAAAGTACTTGCTTGATGTATTCCCCAATGGTCTACTATATGAGTGTGCCCACAGTATGTATATTTCAATGCATTAATGGTGGTCATTTTAGTGAACAATGCTGCAGATAATGCATGTTTTTGTGTTCACCCTCTGTGACACGGTTCACACTTGGACCTCTGTGCATCATCGGACATTGTAACAACAACTACAGAAACTGTCCTCTATCAAATCTCATTTTTTGAACTGGTTAACATGAATAAGTCTTTTAAATAAGGCCATGAGTGGCACATTTCCTCTGGCTGACTCTCCATGGTGGAATTGGGGGTGCTAGTGTTGCTACTGATGATCCAGCAGGTGATGCAGAATCACCCCGCTCTTCTTGAAAGAGGGTCTAATGGTATTTTACTGYTTTGCAGTGATTCAGTGGACCAATTACAGCACTTCCCCTCCCACTATTGATTACTTTCAAACTAAACAAACAAACCAAAAAATCATAATGTGATGAGACGTGAATGTAACTAGTACTTCAACACATTACAGAAATGTAGTGGAGGAGAAGTACAGATACTTCATGTAAAATGTACGTAGTGAAGTAAAAGTTGAAAGTATCCATGATTAAAACTACTTAAGTAAAGTACAGATACATGAAAATGTACTCAAATACAGTAACAAAGTACTTGTATAAAAAGGGTTATGATTTATGAGTTAACCAGTTATAGGGTGTAAGAAAGTAGTTGTACTTTGTTACACCACTGGTTAAAATTACAATGGTTAAAATTACAATAAATGATTTTAAAACAGCATGGGGTTTATGTCGGCATCCCTGGGAATTTTTCACCCTTGTAAGGGGTCTCCAGACCCAAAAACTTCAAGAACCACTGCTCTATACAAAGCTTATAAAGATAAATCCATTTATAAACACTAATCAGAGCTTTAAACCACACTTATAACTAATGGGACACACATCAGAGGCATTCAGGGTTCAATGTCTTGTACAGGGACATTTTGACATATGCTCTCTGGTTAGAGGACGACTCCCATAATCACTCAGTCACAGCCACCCAAGTTAGTTATTAGCAAAGTTTTAGACACAAATCTTACACCCAATAAGCACTCTGGGATTTCCACCATAATCGTCCTGAGTGTCTGTTAGGTGCCAGTTATATCAGCTGTTCCTAGGAGACTTGCTGCCTTTAAGAGCCTATGTACCAGTACCTTATCACTGGAACATGTCATGCCTCATGGTATTTGTGAMAGCCTCAGAAAGACTTATGTAGCCAAAGTTAATCTTGATTTCCCTTGAGTCTTTCGTTACCTAGAACCCTCTTGAAGCCACAAAAGAATCATCAGTTTCGGAATCCGTCCCGACACTCTCCCCATCCCTCTCATCACCYGCCTGCATATTGTTTATCTGCCACCCGAGCCTGGCAACCACCAGAGCAGAATTGGTCCAGAAAGCTGCCCTTCATCACATAAATACTCACCTTTATCTACCTGCTTGAATTGTGTTCATTGTTGGTTTACCTACTCTGGGTTTAAATGTAGCAATCACACTCAGTATAAAATGGGGATCAGTCTCAGCTAGTCCAACACAAAGATTGACTAAATTATCCATTTTTGTGGTAGCCAAGATTGTGTTGCTGGGACAGCCATCATTAAATCCATGTAATCCAAACATTAATGAGTTGAAAATGTTGATCTAATAATTACTTTTTGAAAGTTTCACTTAAAGTCAAATCTGACTAATGACACATTTTGCCAACTGTACAGACAAATGAACATGGACGGGCAAAAACCTAATTGCTCTATTTGGCAGGGGACAATAAATAAGCTCTTACTTGGTTTTAGATGTGGCTCCTTTACAAAAGATTATTTCACTTTAGCTCAAACCATGGACCATATCATCACTGTGATTATACAGTAGGTTTCAATTAACTGTTTTGTAATTCAGAAAATGATTGGTATCAGATGTTAGCTAAACTAAATTATTTAATTACTGTCAATAACAGGTTCTGCTTAGTGAATGTGTGTGGCATGATCGCATTATAAGAGCCCTATTTTGATCATATAAATGCAATAAATCATTCACTCCACAATTCAAACATTTTGCTTGATCATCAAAAGGTAAATTGTTTTCAATCGACAAACTACAAATCAAAAGTATGTTTAGCTAAGCACAAAGACTCAAAATAGGCAAAGAAAACAGCCAAGCTGTTAAATCTCCTCTGCATGACTTTCCCCAGGAATGTCCAGACTTTACAAAAGGCATTCGACCTTAATAGTTTCATGTACATGTTGGAGCAAAACTCACAGCAACACTATTGACAGTTTTATTATGAGCTTTTAATACACCAAGTACACAACAGAGTCTTAGCGTTTATCTTTGAAGATCACTTCTCTCAGTGTGAAAACCCCCGTGGAGCAATAACTCCTATTCCTGGTGATAAAAAAGCACACAGAGAGCAGGAAACTAACTGGAGATGTAGGTGTGCGCACACACTCAAATGAGCACACACTCCAATCCACGAAGAGGGAAAGCAGGAAAGATATTGACTTAATGACTCACAGGAGCGTTTTATTTTTTATTTTATTGCTAATTTAGCTTCAGTGCTTAGTGTGAGATCCAATATTCTCCTGCTAGAGAGGCATGATTGGAATGGACGAAAATAAGAAAATAACACATTAACATATCAAAATACAATAAGCATAAAAAGTTCACTAAAAGTAAAACTGATGAGAACAAGAGAGAGCGCCAGAGTTTGTATTTTTGCTTTGCTCTTGCCTTGGTGGTGTAAAGACAATAATCATACTTTGCAAAAAGAACATAACAAACATTTTTGCATATTTAAAATTGAGCTTAACTGCGGTTCTCTGACAAAAACAGTTATAAACAGAAACTATGGGACATGTCAGTAAACTACATATTTACTATGGTTAATCAAAATAAAGCTCTCAGGTATAATAGCAAGAGTTCTCAGTACGATCTCCCTTTTGCGTCTCACCTTGATGAGAATAATAACCAATTACATGATTAAGTACTTTAAAAAAAAGCAGATGATGCATTTATAGAAATCACAACCTCAAAGTTTACTTCTCTGCAGCCCAGACGAAATAAGGTGGCTGCACATGATGAGTCCTTCTGCAGCATCTGATATTTGGTGAATAGGCAGAGAACAGCTAAGAGCTTTGTATGAAACATAATTCAGAGGAAGTGACTTCCTCTGTGGTGTCCATCTCCCACACACAATATCATCTTCCTCCAGCGAAGGGTCCTCTGTCAGCAGCCCAGCTCTCATCGACTGCCCGGGAACAAGGCTCTTCTCTCTGAGCTTTAGAGGAACACCAGGCACCACCATCTCACCCCAAAGTCCCCTTCCTTTTGTGTACTGGATCCTCCTGCCGAGTGATGTGTGCCAAGGCTGAACAGCGCTGCCTGAGCACTTGGGTCCACTTACAAAAAAAGACAAACCTTAGTCATTTATGTTCCTCTTTGGGAATTTAGTCTAAAACTGAGCTCATGCTTCTTTGTGAATATAATATAAAYACAAGTAATTGTAAACAAAGGTCTATTGGTTCTCAGACGATGTGTTTGGGTGGATTCTCAGGTACTACCACAGCAAAATTATAGCTCTGTCTGTAAAATTGTGTCCAGTGGTTCATGAAATATTTTGCTAACAAAGACACGGACTAAAACATTATCGCCCRTTGCCGAAATGCTTTCTCCCATTCAGTGTTGTATAAAGTACCACAAAGTGATAATTGAGTAAAAGAACAAGTATCTTACCAAAATATTACTTTGGTAAAAGTTAAAGTCTCCTTTATGAATATTACTTGAGTAAAAGTATTTACTGATATTTTTGCACTTAAGTATTAAAAGTAAAAGTATTGATTTAAAATAAGCAGATTTTTTGTAATGACATTTATTAGGAGGTGATATCACAAAAAATGCAGAAATGACTGTGTCATATTAAAATAATTAATTTATGTTAAATTTAGGATGCACTAGTCTAGCTCATGAGATACAAATACTGTAC
>NW_013952600.1:307341-313126 GCF_001266775.1 Austrofundulus limnaeus
AAAGAGGGAAAAACAAAGAGAAAAGTAATTAGAAACATTGAAATAGAGATTAAAAGTATATTAAATATACACCAAGAAAACAAAGGACCACACACCCAACATCTGTCCGCTCACCTAAAAATAAATGGATAAATACATRGAWGGCATAYATAAAWATRTACACATACCCATACATACAGTATATAAAGATACACATACTTTATATACATGCCTGCATTCATAAATATTGTCAGTATATACACACAGACATACTGTATATACACACTCATTGACCAGTCAGAACCCCCCGGATCAGAACACCTGTTTGTGAGCAGTTGTGAACATGCGTTTATATACAAGACTTCTCCAATGGAATATTTAATAGTGACTGTGGAGGACCAAAGACCMAACCTCCAAGACACGAGGCAGACATAGGGTAGACCAGAGCCCAAGGGCCCGAGAGGGATCCCGAGCGCAGAGCCCCAAGGGGCACCCGCACGGAAAGATCCGCCCACCCATCCCCCAGATCAGACCATAGGGGAGAACTGGGAGAGTCCCCCCAGTGACCACACGCACAGCCGGCCAGGCCGGCACACTTTCCAGCGCCCAACCCCAGACCCCGGGAACCCCCAGCAYACCGGTGGCCAGCCGCACACCTCACCGGGGGTCCGAGTAGCAGCGGGACCCCAGATAAACCAGCAGGAGGGGCAGCCCAGACCGCAGCATGACAAATACCCAAACATACACAATCGCAACATCCCACCCTCATCCTCACCCCTACTCAATCAAAGACATACAAGGATGCCACATTCCACTCATACCCCCCAGGTCCAGGACATGCACCCACCCCCTATTGGAGGCAGCACACACCCGAACCCAGGAGATAGACCCAATCATTCTGAGGTGGAGAGTTTTAATTCTTAAAAAAGCAAAGACATGTTTAAATAACCCAGTCAGCCCCATTTTTTCAGTTCAGTTTGCAGTCTGTTAAAGGATGGTGTCAAAATATTTGAAATTAAATTAATTAATTAATTAATAATTAATTTATAATTTAGCTATTTCCTTTGCTCTGATTTGGTCATTACAGTTGGACAATTACAATTATCTGACTTGATTTTATTTTGTGATATATAATGYACATTTTTAAAAACAAAAAAATAGTTTCTGTAGATTTTACAAATGACATATCAATATCTTCTACAGCTCACCTGTGGAGTTCCATAAGGATTCGATTTCATTTCCATTTGGTTCAGTTTTAAAGAAAGATTTTATTTTACGCTGATGATTCCAATTAATTTTTCCCACAATAACTAGATTATAGCCCCGCTCTGTTGGACTATCGGTATGATTTTAAACCATAGGATGCTTTAAACTTTCTTAACTTAAATAAAAAAATAAAATAAAACAAGTATAATACWATTTGCTCCATCTAAGCCCCCTACACACACACACACACACATCTGTGATATCCTAACGTTTATCGTTGGCTATGTATTTTCCTTTAATTTCCAAATAACTTCAGTTGTCAAACAAGTTCTTTCCAACRTAGGACTCTTGCTAAAATCAAGCCATTTTTTTTATTTCCAGATAATGAAAATATGATAAATGCCTTAATTTCTTCAAAAACTGACTACTGTAACGACTTTTATTGTGGAATCACTCCAGCCTCAGCTCTCTCATATACAGTATAATGTGTCCAAAATGCAGCTGCCTGACTCCTGAAGAACAAAAAGTAAACAAGCCCACATCTGACTTGTCTAACCTTAACCAAAATGTACTGTTCTGCACGTGTTTGCAATGCAGAAGCATACGATGTTGTACCAAGGTTTAGTTAGCTGGTCCTAAAGAACATTTTAAAAATCGCACTGTATCAATTTTTTTTGATGATCAGCTCTGGTTTTACCTACCAGAATCAACTAATAAAATTATTTAAAATACTTCAATTTATATAAACACTGGATTGACATAAAATTAATTTCATGTTTTTTCTAACAGAAACACAGCCAAAGATTTTTCACCAAGATTAATATAAATTTGCAGTGAACCAGTGACCTGATTTTATTTTTAATACACAGAATTTGAATGAACAAAAAGCYCACATTTATTAGTTTATTATTACCTATCAGTATTTGATAGCAAGTCATCATCCCACAGTTGCATTTTAAACAGGATTTCTTTGCAGGTGTCTGTTCTACACATTATTTCCACTCACTTGTTGCTACATGAAGCCATAATGTCACAGCAAACAACAGGCAGCTATATACTTGAACAGCTTTCCCCATGACTAATAGATTTACCATTGGAAGGAGGAAATGGGCTCGTAATGACCATCTGTCCCTGTTGGCTGACGAGGATATGATCGGGGAGTGTCCAGAGCCCACTGAGGGTGGAGCTGGGGTAATTACTCCAGCTGGTGGTGGCAGATTTTTGGGTAGAGGGACTTGGCCGCATTAGCCAGGACCTGTAAAGAGGCTGATACAAGCTCAAGGCAAGGCAATAATCACTGAGCACACGCTGCTTTCACTTCAGATGGGAATGAAAGCTGATTAGAAGTTGGTAAATGTCACTCATGACAGATTCCAARAAGTGCTCATTAGCATTTTCATGACTTTTTGAAAAGACAAATTACTAATAAGGWAAACCCTGTTTGTCACAGTTTAATAATTAAACTTTATTTACAACTGCTGTAGTTTGAACGTGACCCAAGTGTTACAGTCTGTAGGTGATTTTGTCCATTTTATGATCAGACTAAAGAAAATTAAGTAAGACAAAACATTTTGAAACTACCAAAATAAATCTGATACATTCAAAGAGGTTCTATAGAACAGCTGGAGTGCGCGGAAACTACGTGACCGTGTGATCGGCTGGAGAAGCTAACGGCTAACGCTAAACGGTCAAGAGTCTGGATTTCCCATTACTGTACATGTTGACAACAGAGCAGAAAAAAAGGACTGACCATGTAGAAATCATTAAAACTATTAATAATAATATTAATCCAATTATTATTAATATTTTACAGTTTATATAATCTATCTAATGTTTTAAATAATGCCAGAAAAGCTGTTTGTGTTATGGATTTATTAACAGAAAATAAACAGAAAAACATCTCATTTTACAACACAAGTCAGCAGATTTGATCTTATTTAGCTCAATGTGATCTGAGCAGAACATAATGTAACAGTTTAAAATTAAAATAATCTTATAAAGTTGATGTAATCACTGTTATTTATTGAACTGGTTAGCAGATATTAGCTTGTGGAGCATAAATACAGAGTGTAGCACTGTTGAATCATGCTGCAATTTAACACAAACAATTAAATGTTACTTTGTCCTCTGATTAATATTTAGACCTACAGAGTGTAAAATAATATTATAAATRTGAGTATTTTTAGGTTTCTGTTAGAGGAACCTGACCTGTTGAGAAGATGTTAGCTAATAGAGACAAGTTTCATCCTATAACCAGAGAACATTTTCTAACTGTTGACTGGTAAATATAAATATTCTTATTTTTTATGACAGTAAGAAGAAATAATAAATATACTTTCTTACTGGCTGAAGTCATCATTTTTTAACTAGCTAAAGTCTAAGTTACAGGCTGACTTCAGGTCTGGTTTAGATCATTACTTATGAATTATATTTTTTCTGGTATAAATCTGCTGTTTTACATGATTGTTGAATGAAATTAACATAATTATTAATTTATTGTAAAAACATGACAGATAATCTGTGAAACAGATCCAGTTCAGCTGCTGTTTATCTATTAGTTTGTATGGAGGCTGTGAGCTGTTTTCCTGTTTGGTCTGTTTCTGCTCCTCCATGCTGTCACAGATGCTACCAGTGGACAGTATGGGCAGGGCTCCTTCTAGTGATCTAAATATGGGTACATTATGATCCTGAGCATGAAAGGGGTCRGAATTCAATATTCAGACACTTTTATCAAGACAATAAGCATAGGAAAGTATGAGGAAATATGATGAAATACTGTTAACATTCTGTTGGAAAATTTACTTTCATTGCTCTGAGCTCTGTTAGAAGTTTGATTTATAAAAAAGAAAAAAAGAAAAAGAAAGAAAGAAGGAAAAATGTTAACTAAGAAGGTCACCTGCAGCAGCTGTGTTATTTTAGACAAACTGGAGTCACTCAGCAAAGTCTAGATTAGATCTTTTATCCAGGTTAGCTTCTTCGGGAAGTGGTGGCGCAAAGAGGGTGAACCTGTGATCGGGAGGTCAGAGCTTTGACTTCTTGACTGGCACAAATCATTTGGGGTAGAAGGTGAAGCACATGCACTTTAGGCCCTCCAGATGCCTTAGATGTTAAATGGACTGTACTTATAGTATGGGGTCTTTCTATCCAACCAGGATACTTAAAGTGCTTTAAACTGCAACATGTATCCTCTTTTACAATCCACACAGTGTGCTACTAAGTCTCTCTACAAAGCTAATCTAGATTAATCATTTTATCAATCAGTACTTCAAATCACACTCATACACTGATGGGACACATCAGAGGCAGTGACGGTTCAGTGTACTGCCCACGTAATCAAACCGCCAACTATCTGATTGGAGGATGACTGCCCTAACACACTCCCAGCAACCCACTGCTTCATATGTGTGCTCACATGAAGGGAATAAATTAAGTACATTTACTTTACTTTAAGGCTCTGTTACACTATGTTCCTGAGCAATGCATGCCACTAGTTTCTCCATACAGGAGGCATCTTGAAGCTGTCATTGACAACAAAAGCTTTTGTACAAAGTATTAGATAAATTTCAGTAAGTGTGTCCAATATTTTTTCCAAAAGTTTTTCAAAATTAGCACAGAAACAGTACTATATAACATTTTAGACACATTCTAGACAGTTTATCAGCTAAAGAAAAGTTAATTTTGGGGTAAGTTATTCTTTAACGTCCATCTATCCATTCATCTTCCTCCACTWATCCGGGGTTGGGTCGCGGGGGCGGCAACCTGAGCATCGAAGCCCAGACATCCCTCTCCCAAGCTATTTGGACCAGATCCTCTGAGGGAATCCCAAGGCATTCCCAGGACAGCTGAGAAACACAGTCCCTCCAGCGTGTCCTGGGTCTTCCTGTGGGTCTCCTCCCTGTGGGACGTGTCCAGAACACCTCACCAGGGAGGCGTCCAGGAGGCATCCTAACCAGATGCCCGAGCCACCTCATCTAGCTCCTCTAAATTCTTCACTCATGTGTGAACAAGACCCTGAGATACATAAAGTCCTCCACTTGGGGCAGGAACTCTTTCCCGATCTGGAGGAGGCACTCTACTCTTTAACAGACAAACTAAATAATAAATTTATTGGAACTTGCAGAAAGTAATCATTGGACATACATGATTTGTCAGTCAAACCCTATTTGTCTGTAGCAAAATTTCTCTTGAACCTCTAGTTTCACAGAAACCTTTTACTTTCATTTATTTTCAATATACTTTAGCTTGCATGAGAGCTGAAATTGTGTGTATGGATGCATATTTGCAACATTATGGGGAGCATTTTCCAGAAAAACACAGCATGGTGGGGACCAAAGCCTGGTCCCCACAGTTGCAGATGCTGATTTTGGGTAGGGAGTTATGTTTATGACTAATGTGTAAATTGAGTTTAGGCTAGATTTAGGGTCAGGTATGTACTGGGGTTATTAGGTTTAGGGTAAAGGGTCATGGTTAAGCTACAGAAATGACCGGAAAATGAATAGAAGTCAATGCAAGGTCCCCACGAGAAAAACAAAACGTGTGTGTGTGTGTGTGTGTGTGTGTGTGTGTGACATCTGTTACCAGCTTTGTTGTCTTTAAATCT
>NW_013952600.1:313136-316603 GCF_001266775.1 Austrofundulus limnaeus
AGATCACAATGATGTATTTTAAAAAATCTAAACTGATGTTTTGCTCTGAAGTTTATTGTATCTTAAAATATGTATTTTTTTTTATTTTCACCTGAGATTAATCAAGGAATGCTTTGTTTTGTACTCTGTGAGTCTCCCTTAATCTGTTTGACAACAGAGGTGTCTTGAAACATTCAGATATTTTACTGTGTGTGTGTGTGTGTGTGTGTGTGTGTGTGTGTGAGTAGGAGGGTGGGTTTGACATCTGTTACCAGCTTTGTTGTCTTTAAATCTCAGAGCAATACATGACCAGAGCGATGTGTGTGAAAAGAAGCAATGTTGCAGTGGATGACAGCCCATTGAGAACATGTTCTGGAGCTGTCGATCCACAAAATGACAACACTGATGTCTGATATTGCAGTCTTCCTGCGAGGAGAAATCACCAAAATACAGTGTTACTGAAGACAAATGACAAGACGGGTGGAACTAAGAGCAATGAGCAGCTTGTGTGGTTGTCAAAACAAAACAAAAAAAATAAAAATGAAATCTGTTAGACACTACAATCAGTGACACAGACTGTGCTGCTGCACTTAAACTGTTGGGTGCTACGGTAAAAATCTAAAAAAATCTCTAATAAATCCTGCCTTTATCCACATCACATGCTCTAGTTAAACAATAACAAAGCAAAGCTTGTTTCCAATTGATTTCTCCGAATGAAATCCTTATGAATTCAGTGCACACTTTCACTAATAATCCCTAAGAGATCAGAGATTTAATTCAAAATAGCACATGAAATGTTAATCAAAGAAAACATGCTTTAAACAAAGTCAAAACAGCAACAGCAAGATCTAAAAGTAAAACTAAAAAGTACCCGTAGAGCAAAATTCTTTCTTTGCCGGATTTCAAGACTGGGATTTCGCATCTGCTTTATGCGCAGCAACTGTTCCTCTACAGTGTGTCTGAATCGAATTTACGCATCTGCAAATATAAAGTTCCACAAAGCTGCATAAATAAGTTTAAATGCTGTGTTTACAAACAATGTCAGTGGTTCTTGTTGTCAAACTTAAAATAACTTAACATGAGCAAACGTTTGAGAGCCCTAGAGAATAAATATGATGGTAATATAAAAGTGGAAATACAACTCCAGAACAATCAGCTAATCAGAAATGTTTAGCCATCTTAATCACAAAATAGCAATTCCAAGATTCTGAGTAATTTTAAAGTGCACACGGCCATTTGGAGTATTTAATTAATAAAAGACACAACAAAGGGTGAGACAAAGAGCCATCTCCTCAATAAAAAAAAGACTGGCTCCAGTAAAAAGTTCTATTGTCACAATGCAGCTTTAATACTGTCTGATGGCTGTAGTTGATRATTCCATTAGTCTAAAGGAATAAAGTAATCTAAGTAGTCTCAATGACTCACTCATCCTCATTGTCTTGCACTTTATGACCCTTATGAGCAGTTGTAGATGAACATTCAATGATTACTCTCTTAAGTTTCATTAAGCTATAATCCATTCAGTGGTCTGCAAAATATTTTGCTAACAGACAGCTCATCCTCCACCCACCCCCCAGCATGGACTGTTTACACTTCTACCCTCAGACTGGAAGTGCAGGACTTCATTCAGTCACATACTCAGGTAGCTGTTTTTGCACAATCTGCCCACTGATTAGTGCACATGCAGCAGATGCTGCATCCTAACTACACATTATAGTATGTAGTAAAAAAAAAAAAAACCTGCTGCTTCCCTTAACAGCTACATTATTCTGTCAAAGTTGTGATCAGTGCCATGTATCTATGTTTCTTTCAAAGGCTCTTACAAATTGTTTCAAATACAGATAAAAGTATATTATTTTGGCTGGTGGTGGTTCTGACCACATTAGAATTCATCATTTTACATCTGTGAGTGTGGGATCAAAGGACGATCGCCTTTTCTTCACAGACAGCAGAAGGTGCGACCAATCCAGACTCCATTTCCCAAAAGAGACCACCCTGCTGAGAGGCTGTTATCAGCCCTGTGTCAGAGGTTTATCGCCATCTACTGTGAGAGCAGGCAGGAGCAAATCATCGGGGACCTATAGGGTTTGAAAATTTACCATGTCTTTTAGGACACTACCCTTGGAATAGAAATATTAGGAACCCCGTGGATGTGAAAATGTCAAGCTTTTTATCTCAATCCGGATGGAAGAGAGCCAGATCTTTCATGTTTTTCCGTACTGACATTAAGACTGACACGTACAAAACAAAGTTTCTACAGTTAAAGACTGTGGAAAACACTCAGCTGCTGATTAGATGTGGAGCAGAGTGGTCCTCGGAGAATCTAGTAACAGTTGCATAAACAGGAAGCACTCAGTTTGGACCCCCAAACTCCTCCAACTTGCAGTCAGGAGCTGCTGCAGCATAAGCACCCTTCTCACTTTCTGCTTCACTTTACTGCTTTTCCACAGGGTGGCATTGCTGTGCTGCAGCAGAGCTCTGCTGACCAACCAGAAAACTTGTAGCCCTGCAGTCACTCAGCAGCGCGGCCAATTGAATCACAGGGGCCACATCAGCACTCAGGAAGCGGCTACCTAAACTGCCTGGCTGATAGTCATCGCTTGCTCTGCTCCCCTCCAGAGAAACACAAAACACACATGCACACTCGCACAAAACACACAAACACATCCATGTTAACAAACAGCTATGTTTGTGCCAGCCCCCATTATTCCCTCTTTAAAGCCAAATCAGTAAGCAGCTGCATTGTTTCCCCCTACACCCCCCATCTCTGTGTGCTGAGCTTGAAAGTTTGGACCCGGCTGACTAATCAGAGTAAGTGTTTAGGTCTGTGACACACAGAACCATTCATATGACTCCTGACACATTATCACACACACTCCAGATGCTTCAACGGCAGCCTTGCAGGCACAAAGGAACCAGACACAGTGACACTCACTCATTTCTCTCCTTCTTCCTGCCCCAAGCAGTTGTAGCAGTAGATGTGCTGGTATTCAAGGAGGAGGGTGGAGGAACTGGGTCGGCCAGCRACAAAGCTCCCCTCTGTCTTAACACCACAGCAGCGATTCTTGTTTTCCACAGTCCTCTGTTGTTTGTGAGAGTGAGAGTWGATTGGAATGCACGGTTGTACTTTGCATTTAAATTATACCCCAGATTATGCCTCTTTATGCACGGCAGCCTTGTGAATCAGCAATGTAAAATAACATTTTGCTCCTTCTTCATTCCATCTTTTTTTGTGTGAGAGCTTGCCACTACATTCATTTCCCAAGGAAAGTGCAAAAAGTTTTAAAGTTGAGAGAGATTGAGGTTTTATATATAAAAAATATAGGGACAGTAGCAATGTGAGAATGATTATCAGTGAGACTATTTAATTAATGCAAAACTGTGGAAAACATACAATACCAAACACTGATTTAAATGTAATTCAGTCTAAAGACCTGGGGTCGGATTTATAAAACTGGCGTACGCAAAATTTGAGCCCAGAAACTTGC
>NW_013952600.1:317538-318597 GCF_001266775.1 Austrofundulus limnaeus
GGTGTGCATTACGGACGTGTAAACTAAACAAATCTTGCGATGCTAATGATAGTGAAAAACAAACACACATCAAGATACAGTTTTATGAGGAAAAACTTACCATAAACGTCACCCTGGTGCCAATAAATTCCCACAAAGCTTTTTAGTGATCACTTGGTGAAAGTGTTAGCTAACGGCAGTGTGTAGCATACTCTCCTCTCATTGGTCAGTCAATGAAACTCTCGCTGACTGGTTGTACGCTTAGCGACAGCAACAAAAGTTAAACATTTTTCAACTTTCATATGTCGCGTCGCAGTCTCGCRTSWGCACGTCTACGAGTGTGAAATTTCACATGCACTATTTTCGCCGGTCGTTTGGCTGGAGGAGGGCAAGCGATTGTCGCCTCACCGCACAGGTTCCATAGGAAATGAATGGAGAGCKAGCGACGTCGCCTCCCRTGTGTCGAGTCCTTTACAGACAATCTGTTCATGTGAGCAGCTGTCAGTCAGCACCTGTCATCCTCCAGACGTACGACGCAGCGTGTCTGAACCAATCACTTTTGTTGACATTGATCAGCTGACTGATCTAAATACGTCTTAACATTCATGAGGTACTTTRCATTGACTGTTTATGGTTGAATGTGGGCGTGTAGAGGGTAGAACCTGAGGAGGGACCTCGTGCGCAAACTCTGACGTGCGGCTGTTATTTATAAATGAAAGATGCGCAGAAACGTGTGTACACACGGTTTTATAAATCTGAATATTTTTTTGGCGTACGCCATTTCCGCCTTTTGGCCGTACGTACACTTTTAGTATGGTTTCCACGCAATTCTTTATAAATGAGACCCCAGGGGTTTAATCTTCACCTCTTGCAGCCTGCTAAAGAGTGTTTGGGCAAGACACTGAGCCCCACTCCCCATTGCCTTGATATGCTCATCAGTGTACGTGTTAGAATCACTGACATTAATAAAATAAAGAAATAGTATTTAGTATTATAAGGGGCAGCTGTGGCGGAGTGGTTAGGGGAGTCGTCCTGGAACCAGAAGGTCACTGGTTCGATCCCCCCGTCCAGCCGTCTCAG
>NW_013952600.1:320719-322278 GCF_001266775.1 Austrofundulus limnaeus
GTATATTATTTATTGCTTTTTGTATTTTTTTTATAATGAATTCTACATTTCTACCTCTTTTCCATATGTATGTAACTCCATAGCCTCCACAGTCTAAATTCTATTTTTTGACAAAGAGACTGAGGCAGGACAGGGCTTAAATACACTGAAAACTAATGAATGAACAGAAAACACCTGGGGAGAAACACAAGGGTGATCATCAGGGAAATGCGGGGCAGCTGAGCTGAGACACACAGGGGAACATAGAAACACTAGGAAAACCAAAGCATAAAAACAAAGACCATGACAATTCCATGATTCAACCATGATGCAATTTACTGTATCTAGTTTTTTTTTTTTTTACATGAAAACAAGTTGAAATGAAATAGAAGTACTGAAACAATTGACTGGAAGTAAAAAGTCGTAAATAATTACTGCAGTCACATACAACCAAAAGTAACATCACAAAGTGTGTGTACTTTGTTACTTGACACCTCTGTTTTCAAATATGTTCAGCTAAAATGTATTCTTTTTATTAGGAGTTTCTTGTCATATCACGATTGCATGTAGAAGAGTAGGCAGGACTTACAGACCAGCACTGCTCCTATAAACTGTGTTCAGTGAGCTTCAGTCCCCAATGAATATGGAGTCACAAGGTGTTGTAAAGTATAAAATATTCTTCAAAGGAATGCATATTGCCCAACTCTTTTCGTGCCAGGGTTTTAAACTAARATTATCTTTAGATAAGAAATGATGGAGTTAGAACTTTGGTCAAACCTTGGAAATAAGATTATGTCCAATCTCATGCGATATCTCGCGTGAACAATGGTTCATTAGATATTTTGATAACAAACAGGGTTGACTCCAACAGTGTTTTGAACAAAAACACCATGAATTGTGCTTCACTTATGTCTTGAAGACTGTTCAGCCATTGCCCCACCAAATGGTAACTTCGTGTCTGTAAAATTGCCAGAGTTCTTGCCATTTTTGTTTTTAATTAGTTGGCTATGGTAACCATCTTGAATCAGGGTGGTTTTGAACATTAATCTAATATAATTGTTAGCCTTTTGAATAGTTTCTGAAATTTTCATTCAAATATTTCCTCTAGATCTTGACATTATCTAAAAATAGACAAAACTGATTTTAACAGTGAATTTCTGAGTTTTAAACACAGATCTTGAAAAACAAGTTAGTATTTAGTACAAGTTGGAGAAGCATTTCAGCTACTGCCACATTAACCTTTAGTTCAATAGCTTTAAAGTAGAAATATGCTACTGCTACTCGGCCTCCCGGTGGAGTGTGCCGCTGGCCGCCGGCATGCTGGGGGTTCCCGGGGTCTGGGGCTGCGCGCTGGGGTGTGTGCCGGCCTGGCCTGGTGACTGCCTGCTGGGGCTCGGGACCTCTGGACCTGTCGGGCTTTGGCCTGGAGGGCGTGCATCCTGGGGGCCCGGACCTCTGTGCCCTTTCCTGGATCTGCTCTGGTATGGAGGGTGCCGGTGGGGCCCCCGAGTTTGTCGCTGCTGGCCCGGGGTCTGTGCGTGTGGTCGCTGGGGTGACTCTCCCAGTTCTCCCCTATGGTC
>NW_013952600.1:322739-324002 GCF_001266775.1 Austrofundulus limnaeus
TCTCTATTTTCTCTTCACTTAAAAAAGTCACTGATGATGAAGAAATAAACTAAATAAACTAAAAAAAAATTAAGTAGAGATATGTGTTTAAATCCTTCTTTTTCACATTTAAATCATTTAAGCTGGAGTCTATATAAATTGGAACTGCAATGCTTTCATCTATATTTCTCCTTGTAACTTTACAAGCCCCTTTTCACCCCTTTTCTGAGGTGTGTCTCCAAGCAGCTCACCTTTAAATCCAAAAGAGGTGCTTCACACCCTGCCCCCCTCCAGCTTCTGTACTTGTTCAGTCTAGTTTGATAGAGGGATTTACATCAATCTTGCAAAGCTGAAACATTTTATCTATAAATTAATTAGAATATGTCAACAGACTACTTTTTCATATAGCCTTACATGTTGGAGCCTTGACACAGAGAATGAAGACAACAAATTAGTTGGAAAATAACTTGACATGATAGTTCAGAAAACATCAAGGAAATAAAGAAAATTGAATGGGTAGRAAAATGTGACACAAAAAGAATATAAAGATATCTACGCAGCACTGGGAGAAACAAAATTATTTATTTATCTTTTTGCACTCTCAGAGAAAAAAATAAATTTTGCACGACGTGTCCCCTTTAAAACAAACGGCGCTATCTATTTTTGKTTTTTGTAAGGTTAGTTGGCTGTAGCGGTCATCTTGAATTGGTTTGAGTACAAAAGTAAATTAGTTGTAGATGTCAACCCAGTGATTGCAGTGTGAAAGTTTAATTAAAATCTGTTCTGTGATTAATGAAATATTTTACTAATGGTACAGACAAATAAACACAAATTATTACTCGTCCTTGAGTTACTCTGTTGTGCTTTATATCTCTGTGATTAATTGCATCTTGTTGAGGATGTCCTGTGTTTTTACTACTTAGTATGTTTTTTTCTTTTATGTTTGTCTTTTTTCTGTTTTTTTTTTTCCAGGTTTTATACAATTTTCCTACTGCTTTTGGTTTGAACGACTTTTGGACAAAACAGCCTGCCTTTGCCTGATAAGCCAAGTCTCCAAATCAATAACCTGTACTATCAGATAAATTGACTATGACAGCCTAGCCCTGACAGGTGGGGCCCTGTTCCAACTCCCACCTCCACCGTCCTGGTAACCATGGACACATCCTTGTTTTTTTCAGGTGTCCACTGATGTTTGACATTAAGCAGTGAGGAAAACAGATATAACACACACACACACACACACACACACACACACACACACACACACACACACACACACACACA
>NW_013952600.1:324066-325229 GCF_001266775.1 Austrofundulus limnaeus
CACACACACACACACACACATACACACACACACACGCAGCCTTCTTATCTATAGAACTGAGAACCAAAATAATCTTTGTCTTTGATGCTCAGCCACCCCACCTCGCCCTGGTCCATCTCTTCCTCCCCCTCCACCCTCTCAACAACTCAGAAGCAAAGATTTTGTTTAAACAAACATTAGTCTTKAAATCTCAGTGCCACTCCATCTCACAAATCCTTGAATGTAAGTCGACTAAGGCGTTAGCTGCTGAACTTTTTGACAGCATGGGGCTCTGAGACCCTTCTGCAGTATGTCTTTATATATGAGAGACCTGATAAATGACAGAGAAGCGCAATCTAATTTACGACAAACGTATCACATCTTTTGTGTGAGCACACAATCTTTATGAGGCAAAAAGATTGATGATGAGATCCAAACAGAAGTGACAGTGGAATAACATTATTCACCTCAGTATTGTCTTCCTCTGGCACTGTGGCTGGTAGACTTATCTCCACTGCCATTAGTCAAGTGTAAAACTGTGGTGTTTTTTTACATAAAAACTATCTCAACTCTGAGAATATAAGTAATATGTAACATATAAGTAATGGGAGAAAATAGAAAAGTTTGTCAGCGAAGAATATTTTCTGGCCTAGATACGTTGCAGTTTTCCTTTATTCTGTTTGTTCATTAAGTCAAAAAAAAAAACTAGTAGAAGATGCCTGCTGCTAATATGAAAAGTTGATGACTGTAAGGTGGCAGGTAGAAATAATAAAGGCAAACTCTCATTCTGGATGAGGGAGGCAGCAGATGGAGTCATGTTCTTTGTGTCAGGTCTACTCAAGAAGGTTCTGTAAAACAGCTGTCAGGCACCGTCACGTGATGTAATTTTATCTAGCAATAGCAACCATAACCACAGAGGGCAAGTGTCTGGATTTAGCACTGTTGCACATATTGGCAAAACAGCAAACAATGAAGGCTGTTTATGTAGAAATTGTACAAACTATTCTTGATAATATTATTGAAAACTATAGTAATACATTAGAGTACACTCACCGGCCACTTTATTAGGTACACCTGTCGAACTGCTCATTAACACTTAATTTCTAATCAGCCAATCACATGGCGGCAACTCAGTGCATTTAGGCATGTAGACATGGTCAAGACAATCTCCTGCAGTTCAAACC
>NW_013952600.1:327194-328096 GCF_001266775.1 Austrofundulus limnaeus
AAGAATTGAGGCAGTTCTGAAGGCAAAAGGGGGTCCAACCCGTTACTAGCGTGGTGTACCTAATAAAGTGGCCGGTGAGTGTAAATATAGGCTATCTAGGCAGCACGATGGCTCAGTTGGTAGAGCTGATACCGCTCAGCAAGAAGGTCGCTAGATCAAATCTTGGCTCAGGGACCATTCTGCGTAGAATTTGCATGATCTTTCCATGCATGTGTGGGTTCTCTTCAGGTACTCCGGCTTCCTCCCACAGACCAAAAACATGACTGTTAGTTTAATTGGTAACTCTAAATTGTCCCTAGATGTGAAGGAGTAATGACCATTTGTCTATATGTGTGTCCCTGTGATGGACTTGTGACCTGTCCAGGGGCACTGCCCCTCACACTGACTGCTGGATATGGGCACCAGTGACCCCCATGACTCTGAAAGGAAGAAACAGGTATAGATAATGGATGGATAGGCTATCTAATGTTTATAAAAATGTAAAAATTTCCAATAAGCTGTGTGTTACAGATTTACCAACAGAAGATCAATGAGAAAACGTGAAGGATTTCACAAGTAAGCAGATTKTATCTTATTTAAATCTATGTGAATGTGATCAACCCAAATTGAAGCTAATACTGTAACCGTTTAAAATCATAAGTAGCTTTTAAAGCCAAGGTATGCGATGTGAAATCCTGAATTGGCTAGGACATACAGCGGGTAAAATAAGTATTGAACACGTCACCATATATATTACCACAATATATTACTAGGGAAACCAGGGAAAAGGTATTGAACACATGAAGAAAGGGAGGTGTAAAAAGGCATTGAAAGCCAAGACACCAGCTGAACTCTCTCAGTAATTAGAAAGCAAGCCTGCCCCTTGTCAGTGCAAGTTAATATCTGCTGGTTCAGTCCCAAAT
>NW_013952600.1:329216-332718 GCF_001266775.1 Austrofundulus limnaeus
CTTTGTATGTATGGATCACTTGCGTTGTTGCCAACATCTGGTGAAAATTTCATGTCATTAGCACCTCTAGTAATATATTTACTGAGAAAAATGGTGACRTGTTCAATACTTATTTTACCCGCTGTAGTAGCTTATGTAACATATATTGATACTTATTGTAGTACTCTGTTGAATCATGCTACAGTATAGCATGAATTATTAAATATTAAAAGCTGATATTACCTTTAATTTATATAATGCATAATGTTAAACAGGGATGGGGGACTCTGTGTCCAATTGTCCTTCCTACAGTCACTGCGAGAATCACTCTCTGTGAACAACAAGTGGCCATCAGGGCACTAATGATTTGCTGATATCCTTTTGCATGTGAACAACCAGTTTTGGGTGTCTCCGGTAAAGTAGTCAATCCACTGTGGCTACGTTCACTTCAGACAAATGCGACTCAAATCCAATTTTTTTTGCCCCATGCCAACTATATTGGATTTTTTTTTGACTGAAAGCGACAAATCCGAATTTTCATTTTCAAATTTGATACAGGCCCTTTTGGTATAGAATTGGATACAAATCTGAGCAACTGCAGTCTGAGCACCTGTGTTACATTTCATCYGACTTTTATGTGAGGTGGGGGTGAGGATTTGTCCATTAATAATGATACTAACCTTGAGTCATGCAGTTTAAATTTTGTAGCTCCACACTTCTCTAGCTACAGACCATTAGTTCAGTTGCTTTGTCTTTGTTCTTTTAATTTTTTTCATCTCCTGGATGACTGAAAATCTGCAGAAACCTAAATGATGGTAACGTCCAACATCAGTCGAGGAGCGTATCAATGCTAAAGTTATTCGAGCAACACTTTTCTTTTAGCTTGTCATTTCATTCCAAAAAAAAATTAAATGCTGAATACATCATTGAAAACTGCTTTAGAAAGTACATTACTTTTGTATAGTCCTTTTTTCAAATGTGTTTTATCTTTTGGATACAATCATGGTGGAACAATGCAAACATTCAGCCATCATCAAAGACGCTAATATCACCTCAGCACTATCCTCCAGCTGTCACATTTATACACAAGTAGAAGGAAACAGCATGGAGACCTGCTTTTCCATAAAAAAGACTTTCCACCTCTGCCACTAACTCTGAGTCAATCATCTGCACCCAAAAACAGACAAAAACATCACAACTTCTGCTCCTAATGGTAATATCTATGTCCAGCTGCCAGCATACTCAACAACAGATGATCAAACAATGATGAAGGCAAAATGTCTGATCTCATCAACAAACTGGATGCCATGACTGAAGACCTTGGGGCTGTCACTATAAAGATGGCTAGTTAGGAGAAACAGGTTGACTCATTAGAGCAGCTTATTAAACAAACATCAAAGACTGGATGATTTTGAAACCTACACAAAAAGGTGGAATCGAAAGCAGGTGGGAGTCCCTGAATCTGAGAACAAAAACTCTTGCCTTGCTGTGATAAAGGCTTGTCAAGCTGTGCTCCCATCTACTGTATGAGAGAGAAGCTTGTTAATGCTTTAGATACTGTTCATCTTCTCAGCAAGTGGCAAGCTAAGAACACAAGATCCAGAGATCTATTAAGAAAATAGCTCAAATACAAATGACACATACAGAACTTTATTCCAAAATATTTTATCACATTAGATGGATACATTTTTTATTGTTATGTAACTATCTAAAAAAACAAAATTCCTCTAAAATTATCATGTTTTCACAAGCAAGTTCTATTAGCAGCATGGCTTCTGATCTACAAACATAACAATCTGCAGGTTGCAGACATCTACACCAGAGGGGTCTGAAAACTCGCTAAATACAGTGACAAATTTGCTAAAATGGCAACTCTGCCAGTGTTCTGCAATCTGATTTGGATCATATATGAAAACAGAAGGTGACAGATGTGATARTCAGGTGAAGCATCAATGGCCCAGAAAACTCATTGATCTTTTACTACAAAAAAATGTTGTCAATATTGACATGTGATTCAAACATATAGTATCAAAAAATAAACTTTAAATATAAATGTCTATGTGTTTTGTGTGCAGAGTTGCACAGCTACCCCCCCCCCCCCCCACACACACACACACACACACACACAAACACACCCAAACACATGCACACACAAAGAAGAAACAAACAGTCACCCATATATGCATTTTGGTAGGTGTAATCAACACACTGATATTATTTATTTTTTATTGTCCTTCATAACTCTCATGAAGTACACATACTGTTTACTGCTACACTGCACTATTATAGCTATCTAAAAACATATCAGTTGAATTTTACAACCTGGTTAAAAAAACAGTAGCTCTACTGGTCAAATCTCAGCAAGAACCCATTAATAAAAATGTCAGCATTAAAAGCAAGCTGTGAATTCATTACCCTATGGTTTGTTCATCACCACATCAACCTTTAGACACTGCAAAACTTCAGCAATTTTAAAAGGATATACAAC
This sequence comes from Austrofundulus limnaeus, assembly GCF_001266775.1. Taxonomy (NCBI): domain Eukaryota; kingdom Metazoa; phylum Chordata; class Actinopteri; order Cyprinodontiformes; family Rivulidae; genus Austrofundulus; species Austrofundulus limnaeus. The sequence continues at coordinate 331,684 of NW_013952600.1, forward strand.
TATTTAACAATCACATCATATTATGAACATGGTTCATGTTAACCACAAAGGCAGGGGGAAATGGTGCAGGGGTGCCCAACCAGTCGCTCGYGGGCCGCCAGCTTGTTCCCAGGTTGCACCGGGAGCTCGCTGAGCTTCATTCTAACTCCGGTAGAAGCAGTGGAGGTGGAAGGAGGAGAGCGGAGAGAGCACGTTCAGGAATGTAAACTCCTCCCACCTCTCACCTCCACTGCTTTTGCCGGAAGAATGAAGCTCAGCGGAAGGTAGTCTCGTGAGTTTTGGGTGCTGTGAAACAGCGCTCCGAACATGATCTTGCGAGACTTGAGGGTCACGTGTTTAAAACATGATCTTGAGGCGGAAAATAATGAACGAAAAACGAGCTAAAAAGCAAACAAAAACTTATTATTTTCACCTGGAGTGGGAAGAGGACTCATATGTAATTCGWGCGCTGCCTTGTCCAAAAGGCATCTGGAACGACATYTCAAAACAATGCACAAACATGGATTTCCTCCTAAAACAGCACAGCATTGATTTTCACACCAGAGGTAAGGCTAATGTAGCCATCCTGCCTCAACACAAAAAAGGTCTTTCAGCAATGACCAAGTTATGAAAGAAGCGTTTGATGCTGCAGACATGTTTTTCCGTGATTTTAAAAATTGAAGTGAGATTGTGGCAGCTATAAAGATGTGCAGTTGTCCAGGATGGTTGACATTGTGTCCAAATTCGTGTCCGTGTTTCAGCTGGACTGCTCTGGTGTTGAAAATGAGGTTTTGACTCTGCAAAATGACATTGGGATCAAATCCTGAGCAACAAGTTGYATGGATGGAGAGTTCTGCAGTCTGCTGTCAGAGGAAACGTATCCTAACATCAAAAGAGGTGCTTTGGACTTGACAGAACTTTTTGGATGTACCTGTGTGGGTCTGCTTTCTCTCACATGAAAATCATCAAATCCAAGAACAGATCCACAATAAGTGTGTTATGATCCTGTTCCTGTCTGTCATGCTTGTTATCACCCTGCTCCTGTCAGTCTTGTCC
>NW_013952600.1:333682-337623 GCF_001266775.1 Austrofundulus limnaeus
AGATAGTTTTTTGGACATTACTTTAAATTAAATAAAACTAGCAACACATTATGTTCTGTTTGATTTACTTTAAAGAAGTGAGGAGTAGGGAGATGAAAAATTATATTTTTTGATACTGAGACTAGACGAGTAGCTCTCGGCAAACTGCCAACTTCAAGCGTAGCTCTTGGTTCAAAAWTGTTTGGGCACCCTTGGTTTACTGCAAAAATCAAACTAGCTTTTATATGTAAAAGCTTAATGTCTAATAACATACAGTTGTTTGCAAATATACTGTCAAACTCATCTTAAAATGCAGGGTAGGAACTATRAGTTTAAGGCACATTAGAGTAACTATTGTCAATCTTTGCTTCACATTTGTGTACAATAGGTCTTCTACTAAAACCTGTACAGCATTAAAGGTTAGTTTCATTTTTTTCCTGTGCATAAAACAGAAGACCCTGTGCGAAATGGCAAGAATCTTCCCAGCTTGTGCTGATCTGCATTCTTAATGTATCTCTCTGCAAGTAGTTCAGTGCTGTCTGCTCTCTGTTTCTGTTAGCAGCATGTCAGCGACTTCTWTTGTTTGTTGCTTTTTAAGACTTATGAAAGCAGGACATCAGATATATCTGCTAGATTTAATGCAACATCTTGTAGAGCTTTGAAAAAGCAGTCCATTATATACTTTGCTTCTTGTAATATGGCTTTATGAGCCATGAGATGGATTGCTGGCTTGATATTTTCTTGAGATGTAATGCTGTGAGCACCCATCCATGAAAACAAATCCAACAGATTTTCCTCCTYCTCGAGGGCCTTCTCGATGGCAATYCGCTTGYTGTCAGACAAATACCTTGCAAATGATGACATCAACAGTTCTTCAGTTGAGTGAAGACCAAGTGGAGATGCAACAATGAATGCCCTTTACAACCAGTCTGGAATTACTTTATGGTCAATCAGTTGTTTTGCTCTAAATCCTCCTAATGTGTGCCACCCATCTTCTGAAAAGTCTGGTCTTAGTTTTGGAACACTCTCCTTTGTTTTTATTTATTTCAAAGAAACTTGTTTACAAAACAAAACAAAAAATGTTGACCTGGCAGAAAACGAGAAACCTTTAACATAAGACTCACCAGAAAAAAAGTATGAGAGCAGAGTAACTGACTGAACAAACAGTMTCTATGAACCTACATTAATGAACAGAATGATAAACAGATTAAAAAAAAACTGAACTGATGACACAAGAAAAAAGACTGACCAAGAACAAATAGCTGAACTTCAGTGCTTGAGAGACAAGGTTCAGAAAACAAAAATGATGACCAAAAGGAAAGTGAAATCTGAACAAAGACACACATAAAAAGAAAAAAAAAACAGTAATTTAAATACATCCCTTCAATCTGTGTGGAAGAGCAGGGCTTCCTCATCAGAACTGCAGGGCCGGATCACTTTAATAGCAATGTGAACAGATCTACATCATATAGTCACAACCAATAAAATATGGCAATGGCACMTTTTGGAAAACTTACATACAAAAAAAAACAAAACAAAACAAAAAAAGTCACCACTTTGCACTATTGGTTACTGAATGATGTTCAAAAAGAAAACCAATAACTCATCTCGAGAAAAATAGTCATCGTTACTTTGTGATACCAACATAAATATGTTGTTGTCTCGAGAAAACCATGGGAAAAACAAAATGGAGAAATCTTTTGGCTTCCGTAATAAGCCATACTTTATAATTATCATTAATTACCTTGATGGTTAAAGATTAACAACCATAAGGGCAGGCAGTACCAGCAATCACTTCCTGTCTCTCTCTCCAGTTTTATTAAGTCAAATAAACCATGCCCATTAACTAAGATAAATAAAATTCCCCCTCTGCTGCCAAGCTCTGTTACTGTATTGCATGACTACTTCAAAAGGACACTTAAAACAAAGGATATAAACAATATATTTTTCTTATATACTATCTAGCTGTTTGGTAAGATTTATGAATTAAATTAACCTAATTAACATTTTTTTAAATTTATTGAAGAAAGATTAAAAATGGGGCTGCATGGTGGGTCAGTTGGTAGAACAGTTGCCTCTCAGGTTGCTGGATTGACTCTCGGTTGGGGAATTTTCTGGGCAGTGTGTGCATGTTCTTTCCATGCATGTGCAGATTTTCTCTGAGTTCTTGGGTTTCCTTCCACAGACTAAAAACATGACTGTTAGGCTAAATGGTCCCTGGGTATGAGTGCAAACGTGTTTGTCTCATTTGTCTCTACCTGGTTCTGTAACGGATTGCAACCTGTCCAGGGTGTACCCCGCCCCTCCCACAGTGACTGCTGGACATGGGTGACAATATAGACAATGACCCCTGTGATCCTGAAAGGAAGATAATGAATGGATGGATGAAAGATTAGAAATAATTTGTGACAGGTCCAGTTGGGCTTGCTGCTATTTACATAAATCATTTTTCAGCTGTGAGCTTTGGCCATGTTTGGATGCTGTTTTTTGCTCCTCCACAATGTCACAGATGCTAGCAGTGGGTGGGATAGGCGAAGCTCCTTCTAGTGAAATTTAACTATGTGGGTCTACCAATATGGCTTTATTTAGTCTAACTCAATACTGACTCACATAGAAGTGTACAATTTAACTTTTTTTCATATTTCCTCTAGGAGCTCCTTCCTTAACGCTCTTTACCACCTCTCCTTTGCTTTTTTCTACCTCATCTCCTTTCTGTCAACATATCTCAACAGCTCATAAAACAAATCAAAGCAGTCTGAAAACAGAAATGAAAGGACAAGGTTCCCTACACAAAATGAAAGGCCTGAATACAGTTGCAATATATAACACCAGCAGTAGCAGCTATTCCTTTGAGGTGCTGGCTAAAGTCTTTTAGAGCCGAGGTAAAGGATGTCGGCATKGCTCCTCCCTCGCAGCAAACCAGGGAAATTAAGTCCCCTTTCTGTGAAGAGATTGGGGAATGAACACGTCACACCAGCTCAAATTGAAGTCGTTGGTCTGTATTTACTGTTGCTGAGCTCCCTGCACACTCAGGACCTTGCACACAACCAAGAACATTAACTCTGAAATCTTACTCCCTGAAATCTAATGCTTGTTGTCACTGTATTTCAAACTCAGCAGCACTCCAGGATGCTGCATAAATTAAGTCGGTGGAAGAAATTAGGACAAAGATCAAGCATCTCTYGCCTGCTCTGGAACTTCTTGGGTCTTGAAGAAGAATCCCCTGGGGAGATTAAAACCTCTCCTTCTTCTCCGGATCCTCACTGAATTCAACTGAATGTCATCTCCTAAGTCATYCATTACTGCCTGCTGCCAATGACAAAGCAGCGATCGTGCTTTTGCCTGCTCCTGTRAGAACATTTTTATGAAATTCTCAGAAACTAACCATGGAAGTACATCTAAAAGTGACAAACTTTTTGGACCCAACACWTTCAAGATGGCTGCCAGAAAAAAGCAACCACATACAACAACAACAAAATGCTTTAACTCAGTCAGTTTTACAAATTAAAGTTAAAAGTTGATGTGTTAAACAATAAAAGTCCTTCCCCGACTCATATTTTGCACACTAACTGATCACAAAAGATCAGTTTTGAAAATGGTGCTATTAAAAGTTTAGGTGAACCGGGTATGTCTGTCTGCAAAATATGTCATGAAGCACTGAGCAGAGTTTAATGAAATTCTCAGAAATGAATCACTTAGTGTATATTTAAAACTAATTAACTTTTGGGTCACCAAACTTCATTATGGCCTTCACAGCCAACCAGTGGCGGATCTAAAAAATTTTCTTTGGGGGGGCAAAGGAGGGACAAAATCTCTGGGCAGGGTGACAATGCTGGATCGCTTCACTTATGTACTGTACAAAAGAAATGTCCTATATCGAAATAGTCAACAAAACATCCATAAAACACTTTGAAACAGTATTTTTGTCCTACACTGAAAAAAGTGAAACCACTGTCTCATTT
>NW_013952600.1:337864-338571 GCF_001266775.1 Austrofundulus limnaeus
TCTGCACCACAGACAGGTGTCTCTGCACCACAGACAGGTGTCTCTGCACCACAGACAGGTGTCTAAAGAAGCCAGAATGAAACTCATCACTGAAGAAACACATTTAACAAGTTTTCTCAGCTGCAGCCACAGCTGTGCCATACATTAACAACAGCATCAATATGGTTATATAACAAGCTGATAACTGAATAAAACATTTAAATAACATATATTTTAGTCACCGAAACTTTTTACTAGCCATTTAAAAACTCCATCCTCCTTTTGTTCCTCAAGAAAACTCCGTCTCCTCTGTCTTACAGCTCCTCATGGGGTTTCGTTTCAACAATAAGTCCTTTCCTATCACCACCATGAAGCTAACACTGAAAGTCTAGTCTGTTCTGTTCTGTATTTTTTGTTATAAGTTTTAATTTCCTGTAACTCTGAGAATGTCCACTTGGCATTTAGCTTGTAAGAAGCTACAGAAATCTAGTTTCCCAGTTCTGACTCCTGCTCTCTGATCAGCCAATGAAACGATGAGAAAATGTTGACGCTGCCCGAGGTCAGCTCGCAGGCCCTGGTGTCTTCACCTCAGCACCTGATTGGTCAAAGCAACAGTATATCTGCCATGTGTTTCACCATCCAGGTGCCTTCACTGCTTGTTCTGGAGGCCTGAGGCAGATTTCTAGACCCTAGCAACAGATGATGATCGAAATGTGATTGGACAAAAG
>NW_013952600.1:346097-348495 GCF_001266775.1 Austrofundulus limnaeus
TGTCATTAGCACCTCTAGTAATATATTTACTGAGAGAAATGGGGACGTGTTCAATACTTATTTTACCCGCTTTATCTTAAATGATACTAAAAGGGTTTTGGGCCTGTTTGAAGCCATCAGACAATAACTAAATTCTTTTTTAAATTAAACTTCTTTGGCTTTTCTTTGCCTTCATCATCTGACCAGAATGAGATTTCAACAACAAAMACTGTGAAACTGTAAATGAGATTACAACAATCTGTGAGTAGACAAAAGTAGCAGCTGTTTAAGGGTCACAAAATACATCCAATACAACTAAATCAGCTGGGATGAATCATCAGTGTGCCATCTGATACAGCCATATCAGTGGAAGGCAGCTTCTTCAGTCAGTGATCCCTAAAAACCTAAAAAAAATATTAATTCAATTACAATTTAAATAACTACCCTTGTAGTAAAATAACCAATGAAGAATGGAACATGATCCAACATTTTAGAATAAAGTAATCTGAAGTGGTAACATTTTGAGATCTACCTCATTWATTCTCACAGGAAATCATTACAACTACATTCAGGGGCTCCAAACACAATTAGTCATGCTTTAGAACATGTAATAAATGTTTAGATACTGTATATCTGAAAATACTGAAGTTTCACAAAAAAGGCTCAAGTGTAAAATGACTGTTTATTTAAAGATCTGATATTTGCAACTTGGGTTTTTATTTTTTGTGTTGAAATGTATCTTGTTTTTTGTGTGGTTTTTTTGTAATATAAAATGTCTCTTTATTTAATTCCATTGAAATGTATCTTCAAGCTTACACCTTTTATTGGTTTACAATCAGCACATCTGCAACTTTGAAATTACTTCCCTCAGCAAAACATTGTTTGTTTGTCTTTTTTTAAGTAGCCTTAGGTTTTTTGTTGTTGTTGTTTCTTTTTATTTATTTATTTATTTATTTATTTATTTATTTATTTATTGTAGTCTTGGGCCTAACTGCTGCTTTGACTGTATGCTTAGTTTGCTTTAGTAAAGAAATGTGTTTATTTAATGCTATGTGCCTAATGACTGATTCGTTGTTTAYGCATATGGATGAATCACAGCATAGATCATAAATACAGTACATGCATACCATTAGTTACATTAGTTATAAAAATATGTGGTTTGTCATCATTTCACATGAATATTGAACAAAATCATGGATAAAATAAAACCTTATCATGAAACTTGTGGACTTTTTGTGATATAGCACCATTTGGGGGCTTTGGAAACACAGCTGTTCCAAATTCTGGAGCAGGACTTTGTTTACTGATAACTTTAACAAGGTCTGTGAGCCACTCATCTGCCTTGTTAGGAGCAGAATGCCAGATAAAACATTTGAAGTGGACCATTTCCCAATGATGGCCCTGTTAGTGAAGAAGGTAAAAGTACTGACTGCAATCTCATGAAGACCAGTAAAATAAATAAATAAATCATAGAGTACAGGAAAAACATCTGTACCATATTTTTATTTCTCATTTTGTTGGTAAGTGTGTCTTTACATAACATTAGTTTTATATAAATTAGGAAAACTAATTGTCGAATGGCTGCCAAATGCTACTTGTATTTGTTTGTTGTCTACAGAAAGAGATAAAGTTACTGAAAATAGCATGCATTAAAGAGTAATGTAGGATCAAGAAAACCAACAATTTTATTCTATTCGTACATGATGAGATGAGTAAAACCAGACATGACTTTATGGACAGGTTAGAATAAAACAGTAAACTTACCAGTTTAAATGAAGTTTAGCAAAAATCACATTTGAATATCAAGCTCCATGTTTATGACACAACCGCCCTGCTTGATCCCTAACATTTTATTCCTGACAGTTGTCCTGCATGTTCTTTTTGCTGTTGTTCATGTTTACCAGCAGTCACTCTTACAGTACGTTTCCACTAAAACATCTTCTCCAAGATTTTTATGCTTGTCCAGTTTGACAATGTTTGCTTCTTAATAATAAATAAATAAAAACTAAGACCAGGTCAGTCATGTGATGCAACCCTCTACTTTACTTTTGGCAGATTCAGCCGAGTGCAGAATTGTATATCAGTAAATCTAGAAAACTACTGGAGGAAACTTCACTATTTCATATAGTTCAGGATAACCTTTTGTATGTTTTTTTTTGTTGTTCTCAGTAAGTTAAGATTCAAAACAAATACATCAAAATATGTCTCTGTTGATTTTTTCTCTTTTTGTGCCAGTTTCTAAGGCTGTCAAATATACACTCACCGGCCACTTTATTAGGTACACCTGTCCAACTGCTCGTTAACACTTAATTTCTAATCAGCCAATCACATGGTGGCAACTCAGTGCATTTAGGCATGTAGACATGGTCAAGACAATCTCCTGCAGTTCAAACCGAGCATCAGTATGGGGAAGAAAGGT
>NW_013952600.1:349869-357129 GCF_001266775.1 Austrofundulus limnaeus
TATTATTATTATTATCATTATCATTATTAATTGCCTAAAACCATTTTTTTGGTGATTATCAAGATATCAGCTACTTTATTTGATTTGTACCTTCTAAACCAAAATCACATTTTTTGTCYTCTATGCATTCCTGTCTTTTCTACCAAAAAAACTAAATAAAGCTGGAAAATATTTTTTGTACTTTGTGTCAAAGACGTGTCCTCAGGAACTGCTCAGAGACAGATGTTCAATATAAAGCCTGGTCTCTATATACACTATATCCTCAGCTCACGGGCATTCCTACATCCATGTTTCCTCCTGAGTGCACTTGGTCTACATAATGAAACAATACAAAGAACAGAACACACAGACACATGCACTGACACAGATGAATAAAACCAGCCCTTGTCTACTTTTGTCTCGCAACACCCAGCAGCAGACCGAGGCTTTGTACTAAATCGGAGGATCATATCAAATCTTGTCATTAGGCTTTGTTACCAGGACAACAACCTTGCTCCTACATTCTCTGAGCTAAAGCCTGGCAGGATGATAGCAGCAGCAGYAGCCTCAGAATGAATGAACATATCGATGGAAACATAAAATAAACACGGAGCTGGAATTTGCGACAGAAAGCTCTCATTTGCAGATGACCATTGCTTGATAGCATCAACTGTAAATGAGTTTGATGAGAGTTCCTCTGTGCTGTGAGCAGATGTACATTCTTGTTGTTTTGCACCTAATGTTATGTGAAAATGCCAAGGCTGTAAGTTCACAGCTGAGATAAAGACCTAAATAATTGGCATGTGGTTATGTAACGCGAAGCGTATGAGTCCATAAAGCAGTGTTGTATAATTTATTGCACTGGTGGAATATGCAAAAGCACATCTCCAATCCCCTTTAGGTCTAATTAAAAGAGTATCAGCCTTTTTACAAAGAAAACTCCAGGGGATACAGAATAATCACATATTAATAGAATGATTACCAAAGAAATAAAGGTTCTTACACAGATAAGAGCTGTAAAATGTCTGACACAAAGCCAGACTTAAAAATAATCTATATAAATCATAGTCCTCTGATCTTAGTTCAGCCCCAAATGTGTGGCCATGATCAAGTCTTTGTCAAAACCACAAAAGCGAGTGAGAACCCTGTCATAAGGATGTGGATGASTGACTAATCTTTTCTTAAATTTAGTTGAGCACCAGACTACTACCAAATATTCTCATGATGACAGCCCTGTGTGTCACTGCTCAGTCTCAGAAAATGAGAGGTTGATTAAAAAATGCCAATTCACAGGTGCTACCAGCTCTCTGATGACTGTGGATTTTTGAGAAAAAAATGTTTAATTCAGCCAGCTATAGCCACATTGTCATGTCGTTGGCATCAATGWTGATTGAGATTTACAGCCAAATGTACTCAAATCAATTCAGTGTGAGCCAGCCTCCATCTTTTAATCACCACTAAATGTGAAACGTATCTAAGGAAGTAAAGTAAGTAAAATACTMAACAAATGGGAAGAAATAACTCAGATGTTATGATCCTTGTGTTTTGGTTATTTTTTGTAGTATTTTTCAGATTGTTTTTCATTTTTTGGTATTGTCTTATTTTCTCATTTCCTGTTTTCAGTTTCCTGTGCCATGTTTACCTCAGTCAGCTCCTTAGTATTTTTCCAGCCTGCCACACTCACCTGTTCTCAATTGTAATCACCCACCTGTTTCCTACTTCCACTCAGCCCTGTTTGTATTTAAGGATCTTCTCTTCATCATTTCAGCGTCCAACCATTGCTTACCCATGTTTGTTCTCACCTCATGCTCATGGTCCAAGTTTTGATTTTTTGTTTTGTTAGCTTGCCACCTCGTTGGCTTTTTTCTTTTTATTAAAGTCTTTTTAATTACTTTAAGTTTGGTCTGCCTGCCTGCCTGCCTGCATTTTGGGTTCTCCTCACCACCAAGCCGTAACATCAGAATGATTTTTGAAGCCTTTATAAGTGAATAATAACAAATTTTGCAATAAAATGACAGCAAAACAATTTCCGCAAAAGAGTCCAAATTTAATGCTACCTATTCTATAATGTATTTTAACAACATTTTTGCGTTTATCAACTACAAAGACTTCTAAAAGGTTACTTTGTTTTTTTGCTAATTCATACTTGAGCAGTGGGTAGAAAATGACTCTTGACTGCCATTGGTTGGATTATTTTACTTTCACCCCGCTTTCCTCGTCCTCTAATGTTCACCTTTGGCACCTAGCCCTAAGATCTAACTCAAACCTTTACTTAAATATAATCAAAGGTCATGGGTATCCAATAAACAGAGTAAAAATAGCATCAGCTGAAAATAGCATGGAGGTACAAGGTTCAAAAGAACAAATTAATCAGCTGGACTCTCTCACTAACATGGAACTTAAAAATAACTACTGCTCAAATAAAGGGAACACTACTGCTCAAAAAAATAAAAGGAACACTTAAACAACGCACGCTAACTCCCGATCTTAATCAATGAAATATTCACATTGAGTACTTTGTTCTGTACAGAGTTGAATGTGCTTCACAAAAGTTTGATTTAAGCGTTCCCTTTATTTTTTTGAGCAGTGTTTATATATGTATAGAGAGAGAGAGAGAGAGAGAGAGAGAGAGAGAGAGAGAGAGAGAGAGAGAGAGATGAAGTGAAATTTGTTTCACAAGTCAGGTTGGTCAATACTTTATTTTTTTATCATCTCTTGCATATACAAAACAACAGAACCAAGAGGACTGGGCAAAAAATAAATGATTACTTGTAATAATACTTTGTTAAAAATGTTTTGAGCATAGATATGCAAATCATCATGTACACTGACGAGTAAAGCGACACCATTTATCTCATTGCCATGCAATATTCTGATGAAAAACACACCCAGATATTTGACACRTCTTTGACAACTGACAATTGTCTAAACATTCAACAGTCCATGCACCAGCTTCCTTCCCCATACAGTAGCAACCTATGGCTGCATACTTTGACAGACCTGCAGAAACTACCAAAGAAGATAATAAAGAGCAAGACAAAAATGTGAAAAAAAGGAATGGAAAAGTGTAAAAAAAAAAGTCACAGCAGATTTTGAATAATGCTAAAATGGATCAAATTTTCTTAAGTCTCCTCTTGGGGAGAATTAGGGTTCTTCTTTAGTATTGGTGCCAATCCTTACCTTTGGGTGCACACAGCAAGCTCACCAGATTTAAGTAAGCTCAATACGAGCAAAGGTAAAAGAAGTGCCTTGGGACTTGAAAAATATACTTGCTTTTTAAACTAAGAGAGTCTTTGATATAAACTGTCAACTCAGACCCTTAAGAGATTTAGACATCTGGAGTAAAATTCTAAACTTAATCTTAAAAGTAGCAGCTGAGCGCTGCATGTTTCTGAGGAGCAAGGACACGTCTGACTTATCTTGTCCTTGGTAAGACCCAGACTGCTGTGTTTGCCTGCTCACTCAAAGTTTATTAAAGTTTGAAGAAGGTCTGTCACATTTCACATTGGTTAAAACATGGATCCACTGGAAAACTGACAGAATAGTGCGTGACATTTTGTTGTGTCCTGGGGTTGAGTCACAAAGCAGTCTCAGGGTCAGCATTTATATTATTTCTACAGTGCATGTAAAAACAGCTGACGTTGACCAAAATGCTTCACAGTCAATCTGGACACAACTAAATATAATATAAATATTTAATGGACACGGATAAACAATCTGGCATGGGACATTTTCACAAATTGGCATAAGCTGTATAAAACGTTACAGGATAACAAGGTGTTTATGGTGTCAAGAAGAAACTTCCTGGCAGTGACTRGTTATGCTCAAAGTGGGTCAGAAGAGCCATCAAGTGAGAGATCTGGTTTGAATGAATGGGTGATTAATCATCTTTTTCAGAACTTGAAAATGTAATTCTGTCACTGAATCAGGTACAAGAAAAACATGTAAAACACGATGACATAAGGACCAGAAATGCACACCACTGATGTAGAGTCATACAATTACATAAGAACAGAGAAAGGGTTTAGATGTGACAATCAGTTGGAGCATCTSTCCATACCAGAGTTGTCAAGTAGTGAAGTACAAATACTTTGTTACCTTACTTAAGTAGTAATTTTGGGTTATTTATACTTTACTGGAGTAATTATTTTTCAGCCTACTTTGTACTTCTACTTCTTACATTTTTTTTTTGCAATTATTTGTACTTTCACACAGATCCTAAATATTCAAGATAGATCCACTTGTTCAGAAAAAAAAAAAACCTGTTAACAATACAGTAGGCCAATGGTTCGCAACCTCAGGGGGCATCCCAAAGTTTTCAACATTTTATAAGCTTTTATTTTATCATGGGAGCCTTTATTCAAATGATCCATCCATCCATTTTCTGTACACGCTTCTTCCTTTTCAGGGTCGCRTGGGTCACTGGTGCCCATATCCAGCAGTCACAGTGCGAGGGGCGGGGTACACCCTGGACAGGTCGCAAGTCCATCACAGGGMCACACATAGAGACAAACGAGACAAACAACCATTCACTCTCTCACTCACACCTAGGGACAATTTAGAGTTATCAATTAACCTAACAGTCATGTTTTTGGTCTGTGGGAGGAAGCAGGAGTACCCGGAGAGAACCCACGCATGCACGGAGAGAACATGCAAACTCTACCCAGAAAGATCCCCAGACCGGGATTTGAACCGGTGACCTTCTTGCTGAGAGGCATCAGCTCTACCAACTGAGCCACTGTGCCGCCTATTCAAATGATAACCTGGTCAATATTATAGTCATTATGGTCTTGAGAACAAGGCTTTTTTGGGAGGTGGTTGTGCACTATAGTTCCCCATTAAGGGTTTTCCCCCCCATTACTTTTACTTTTATATAGTTTTACAGCTTGTACTTCTATACTTTTACKTGAGTAAATAGCTTAAGTCGATACTTCTACTTTAAAAAAAATCTTTAAACCTTGTTAACTATACTTTTACCTGAGTAATGAATGTGAATACTTTTGACACCTCTGGTCCATACCCTCAAGTGCTCAGATTTGTTAAAGGTAAAAGTTTGATTCAAATATCAAATAAGAATGATGGCTTTTATAACATGTGAACTGTATTGTAAAGTTAAGTGAAAATGTGACCCAGAGTGGCATGTGGAGAAACAAGCCACTATAGTGCATTGGTTAAAATGTTTGCAGTAATTGCACTTTGTCAAAATAAACTGTAATTAATGAATGCTTCTCCTTTAAATCATTAAAACAAAATATTTGAAATATACTTTTAAAAAAGGACATTTTTGAGTGTTTGTATAATAAAACTGGACTTTGAGCAAAAACACTTCAAATTTTTGGTATTTTTTTCTGAAGACTAGCAAAAATTTTTTTTCTTTCCAGCTGGGAAATCTCAATATTCATTTGAGGTTTCCTCTTTAAAAAAAATTTAAAAATTCCTCATTAGAACAGCCTAAAAATAGGATTCAGAGCCATTATTAATGTTTTATTGTGATTAACAAGACATATCAAAACATATTACTGGAACCGCCCATGATATCAGCATGGTCCAGGTATCAAAATGCAGCTTAAAAAGCCAGGAATCTGAAAATGTACTGAGGTCATTTGGACCAAATTTGACTTAATACTCGGTTTGATGTAAGGATAGTAAAAGTCAAGAGCCATTTTGGAGGTGAAAGCTCTTGGTAGCCATTCCATGTCAATGTGAAGTAGTATTTGGGGTCCTAAAAATAAAAGCAAAGACTTGCTTAGTGAACATTGGTGAATGCTTAAATAACAATAYGGACATTTTGACTTTTTCAGTTCCAGCAGCAGTGATGTGTTTGAGCGCAGTCCAGTGAAAATACAGCCAACAGCGATATTAATTGTTCCTGTGTTTTTTTTTCTTTTGTTACATGTTTAAAAGTCTGATTTTGTCTATGTGAAGTGTTGATTGTTTACATCTGTGTGTCAGGGTGATGCCTCTTGGTTATTTAAATTCATTGCAACAGTCAGAGAAGTTTACTCTGAATATAGATATTTCTGCACACAGACTCATATTCATTATGACACAGCCGCAAACATTCATAAAGGACAGTCTTCACACTTGCAGCGTCCCTGATAGATTTTCTGTCGGTAATACTCTTACACACATATTGACACAGAAACTCGTCTCACCTGCCTACACATTTGGTCCTGCAGATCTTTCACATGCCTTGTTGTCAGTCTTCTCACACTCCAGTGCTGGCGAAATAAAAACCCCAGCCCACATGAATTGAAGAAAGGCCAGCACAGGTTTCATAATTGAAGAGCGAGTGAGGGGGTGAGGGGGCTGCAGTGCAATCAGACTCAGATAAGAATGAGACCTTAATTAGATATTCTTCTCATTCTATCTATAGAAGGCTTTTCTTTGAGCTCCTCGCTCCTTTTGCCTGGAAACATAAAGTATCACTGAATTCTAATTAGAGAGCTCTTGATGAGAGTGTGTGCGCGTGTGTGTGTGTGTGTGTGTGTGTGCTTACGGTGGCCTAGATAGGCTGGCTTCATCGGTATGAGCCCCAGCGCTGCAGTGCAGTTGTTCCCCAGCTGTGCCATCAAATGAGCACTCTTGTCTCTGAGGGGGGGCTGGGAAAGGAGGAGGATGAGAGAAAGAAGGAGAGGACGGGTGTGGTACAGAGAGATAACAAGACTGGACATCTTTGTGGGTGACCAGGAGTGGTAGACTGTGGATACGACTGTGTTTGAAGTTTGCATGTGTGATCGTGGAAATGGCAACACGTGTATGACTGACAAACCAGGCGATGATGAGACAAACTCCTGTGGTGAGAGGTAAAGACAAACAAGCAAAGCACACTGGTCTTACAGGGAAAAGACAGTGGTTTACTGTTTTTATTTTCAGAGAATCTTTAATTGGAACCTGAACCATCTGGAGGAACAAGTTTCTTACTGGGAGATCAGGAGTTCATGCATTAGTAGCAGGTATTTAATTAGGATTTGGTGGAGACCCTTCGTGGTTTCAGGGTTAAAATTAGTGCAGAAAACCACAAACTAGAACAAGGTAACATTAATCTGCTCACTCCACCAGCCGTAAATACAGCTGGCTGCATGCAAAGCTGGTCAATAAAAAGTTCAGTCACAATCTAGTTTGTCACTATAATCTCTAACACTGGTGATTTTCCACATTAAAAAAAGAAAAACAGTATGAAGAAATGTGAATACAACAATTTGTTATTAATTTTATTCTTTAAATCAAATCCTCATTTGTTAAATATACATTTCTAAATTATATTTTCTAGTTCAATAA
>NW_013952600.1:358583-363513 GCF_001266775.1 Austrofundulus limnaeus
AACAAAGTATGTTCCATTTGAGAGTTTAGTGTATATTACAACAAATGACTATGCCCAATACACTAAGAGTAACTGTAGTGGAAAAACCTAAATGTTGTTTTTCCTAGTACAAGTCCCCATCCTCCTCAGCCTCTTCCTGTACCACCTGCTCCTCTGCAAACTACCTCTCTCATCCTCACCCTTTCTTTTTTTCTGGCTCCTTTTTTGTGGAAGGTGAAATATGGTCTTTATATAGTGCTTACTCAATTGGTGAGTTTTCTGTACACAACACATCCTGCATGTTTGCACACCTTCTAAATGTTTTTAATCATTTTGGTTAATAAGTGTAATCATTAAATTGACAGTGGTTTTGTAATGAATTGACCCACATACCAAACAGGTTTGGGCCAGATCTGCTGTCAGTSTGGCATTGCTGGCTGAYTGCTGGCAYGGCAAGTTTGTCAACCAGACATGGGCCAGCTCTTACAATGATGACACTATTTTCAAGATGGCATGCAGCAGCTGGCCCAGTTGTGGTTTGGTTAATGTGGCTCAAATCTGTCAATGCCACAAGTGGCCGAGTTGTGGTTTGTTTTATGTGGCCTACATCTGTGAATAACACAACTGGCCCAGTTGTGGTCTGGTTTATATGGCCAAAATCTGCAAATACCACAACTGGTCTGGTTGTGGTTTGATTTATGTGGTGCTGGCCCAGGAATGGACCATCCTGCGGCACACCACATCTAGGCCACCAAGATCATAATTCTTTGAAAAATCTGGGCCAATGTTGGAGCATTGTGTGGGCCAGAAGTGGGCCAAACAAACTTTGGAAACTTGATGTCCACCCAGATCAAAATGGCCCCAGCCTTAGACTACACAAAAATGGTTGTACCTCAGTGGATTTTACAGATATTGAGCTAAATTTTGGTGTTCTGGTGGCTGACAGTCATTAACTTCACAAGTAGGGTGAGTGAGGCCTCCATTCAATTGGGGATAATGAACCTATATGAAGGGAGGCCTCCTAAGTGGTCCCATTGCTCTCCCCAAAAAGACACAGAGCTTTATTCAAACCTTTGGGTGCCTTGGATGAAGGACACAAAGTCAGAAACACTCTTGGGATCCATAAAGATTTCCCCAAGAATTGTGTTCCTTTGACTCCTTAGAGCCAGGCACAAGTGCTAAATCCATATGAGATCAGATGAGATATTGCAATATGGCATGACATTGAGCAAAAATTTTCTTCCAAGGTTTGACCAATATATCTACAACTCAGTCATTTCTAAACAAGATGATTTTTTTATTAAGTGAAGCAGGTGATATGATTCCTTCAAAGACAGCTTGACTTTTAATTGTGCAAAYCTGTTTGCTCCTCGATTGTAAGAATTYGCAATTTATGGACTTCTTTTATTTTATGGAGTTGGAACCTATTAAAGGATTGAGAGCTGCAGTAGATAAATTCTGGGCTGTCTGGTAAAAAGTTAGACCTCATCTTTAACATACTGYATCATTTGACAAGCTTCAAGTTAAATCCACTCTGCTGTTTACCCYGCAATAAAATACAGAGAAAACTGTTTGCCACCAGATAAAAGTTTAGGTTTATTGATCTATTGCTCAGACTGAAACTCTTGCATCATATTTCACCAATATACCAAGGTACCTGAAGCAACATCCACTTCCAAARCAACTGCACACAGAAGTACTAGTTTTTGGAAGACAGCACTAGACTTCTTTGGATTGTGTCATTTTTCAGAGCTTACAGGTGCACAGTGAAAAACATTCTACTTGTGTACCATTTAAAAAAGTCAATACATCAGTCAGAATATTCACCATAATTGCCTATTTTGCTAATAAAACAGTCACATTTGTTATCCATAAGATGGCCGCAGATGTTCATATTTTCCACACTGATTTGAAATCAATACTAGAGTGGATAAGGAAAATGGGGCTAAAGGCAACAAATAGGATGAGAGTAAATGATGAGAAAGAAAATAAAGAGACCAGAGGGCTTTTATTACTGTAGTCTAAATTATGTTTTTGTCAACACAAATTCCCCTCTTAYACAATATCAAGGATTTTTGAGTCTCTTATGAGCACCTTGAGGAAACTGGAAGACAGGCTAAAGAAWCTTAGAGTGAAACAAAGAAAATGACATGCTTTCACATTTCCATAGTTTCACATGGCCAAATCACTGGTTTGACGCAGTAGAAATTTGGCAATACTGCATGTCTTCCTCGCACCTCTTTTTCACATCCCCGCTGAGAGGAGCTGAGACACGAGAAAGCAATGTGTTTCAGAAGAATACCACAACCAGGTCAGGGCGAATGCTTCAGACAAAAAGAGTTCCACAGTTTATTTTTGTTGGATCATCTATAAACAAACATTTTACCTCGAACATGATAAATATTAGAAACTATTTTTATTTTATATATAAAATTTAATGCAGTAAACTACATTTTCAGATAAGCCCTTAGGAACATTCCGATCAGAACCAAAGATAAACATACAGTTGTTGACTTGCATTGGTTGTAAAGAGAACAGGAAACCAGAGTCATCAAAGCTTTTCATGTAAGTGGACTGTACTTATATGGCATCTTTCTTTCCAACCAGGATTCTCAAAGCACTTTACACTACAATCTGTGCCCTCATTTACCCRTGTGTTCAYTCAGCATTCTATTATGTCTCTACAAAGCTAACATACAAACATCCTATGGAGAYTAATCAGTGCTTCTAATCACATTCATWCACTGATACATTTCCCCATGCCAGCTGCCAGAGTATTAAACTAAAATCATGTTTGGGAAAGTRGTGGCACAGGGGTCAGAGAATGTGGGCCTTAAAAGGTTGCCGGTTCAACTCCCCAGACTGACCAGCCTCAGTCTGGGTCCCTGAGCAAGGCCTTGAACCCTCTCAGTTGCTCTCCCAGATTTCCAGGGAGAATCACTGTTTGGGGCAATCTTTCCCCGGCTAAAGCTGTTCCTGGAAATGTCCCCAATTTTRGGGACCCACTCCACAAAAATCTGAGTAGCTGCATGTGATGAAGCATAACTCATTGGATGCTATATGTTTGCAAGTGTTTGACTGTTAAATATTTTCATGACTTTTCTAGTTAGTTATCTTGTTCAAGTTGGTTAGCTCATGTTTAAGACTRTGCTGATAATCTGTGCTGTAAAMTGACACCATGAGTGAGCGGTACTTCCTGGGTGTGCAAGAGGGAAGCAGTTTCTGTTAAAGGACTGTGTGAAGGTAATGTGACATCACTGAAATTCTAAAACTACCAGCAACATTTCTATGACCTGTTGAAAGTAATGAAATCAAAATTGTCCCAGTTTTTTTAAATTATTTCTATTTGATGACATAGTTTTTTTTTTCCAGCTGAAAATGTGCCTGGAATTACTTTCAGATATCTGGTCACCTTAATGTAGACATACAGACAATATTTATTTTCTGGTAGCTGCATTGAAGTCCATCCTATGGTTCATAAGATATTTTGTTATCAGACAAACATTAATAACTATTGGCAAGTTTTTAAGCAAAAATGTCACACAATGTGTRGTGCTTTATGTTCTAGGGATGATGCCCAGGTGCTACTGCAAATTTTAGCTCAGTATCTGCTAAGCTGGTTGAGGTAGCTACTTTTCTGTTTAGTAATGTTGGTAAACGGTGTCCAACTAGAAGGGCAGAAGTTAGTGAGCTGTAGGAATGCATCCAATTTGTTAGATAAGTTGTTGCACAGTTCTGTTTGTGCAGTTGCCACAGCTGCTGTTCATGATTTTTTTGTTAGGATCTGTGTTGTTCACTTAGTTTTCTTGGTACTTAAAGTTTATTTTCTAGGTATTCATTTTTTATTAGTTATCTGTTTTGTGATTCTTTTCCCCTGTGTCTTCTGTCTTCCCCGTATTTTCCGTTTCTCCTGCCCATCTCTGCKCTGGYCCCGCCCATGCTCAAATGTTCCTCATCTCTCTCCAGGTGTTTCCAATTGTCTGCTCATTAGTGTCTCTTTATATTCTGTTTTGTCTCATGTTCCCTGTCTGTACATTTTGCCTTCTGCTGCTGTCATGTTTGCGTCTCGATGTTTTGTTCCTGAGTTTTTCCCTCGTGTCACCTGTGTGTTCTTTTCTGTGAGTGTGTTTAACTGCCACATAAGCCTTTGTTTTGGTTTTGTTTATTAAAGTTCTTAAGTTACATTTTGAATTCAAATACGTCACAAAACATGATATGTTAACATGTTATTTTTAAACCTGATTAATATATGTTTGTTAATTATAGTTAAGGTTATCATAACATAACTAGGATTATTGTTAATAATGACTTTGAAATGTTTGATTTGAATCATAAGTTCATTGATAAACCTGATTAGCTTTTCTGTGATGTTTTCAGCTTTAGGAGGTTAACATTCATCATCAGTCAATGAAAAATAGGATTTTGAAAGAGCACTATTATAGAAAAGTCTTCTCAATTACTGTTTCTATTTCTGTCTCTGTATTTCAGTTTAACAGTGTTAAACTTATCAGCTGCCTCATGTTGTTCATTCAGTCTAATAATTGCATATATTTAGGATGCACTGATAATTGTTTATTAATTGTGCGGCAGTCCTCTGTATCCTAAAGAAATCAAATTGTCAGGTACAAAAAGATTCCCCACCTCTAACACACACAAAACACACACACATTTGTTCTTCTATCCTCATGGGAACTTTGCATTGACTTCAATTCATTTAGTCATTTCTATAGCCTAACCCTGACATTTTACCCTAAACCTAACTACCCTAATACATACCTGACCCTAAACCTAACTTAGATTGTATTCACACCTGATCGTCCGGTAGACTTGGTTCGATTGGGGACCAAAACTGCAAGCTTTGTTAACATTTTCTGTTGGTGCGATTTGAATTCACGCTGCACTTTCTCAACCGAACTAAACCCTGTAAACAACCTGTCCCCCCCCCCCCCCC
>NW_013952600.1:364070-366789 GCF_001266775.1 Austrofundulus limnaeus
AACCGAGACCTAGGTTTTCAGGCGGACTAGAGTTCGCTTTTTTGGTCCGAATCAGAGTTCGATCATGCATTCACACCTCCACAAACAAACCAGAATTTCCAGGCAAAAGAGCTTGATTAAATTGGATTAAATAGTGCAGGTGGGAACACGACCTTAAACTCAATTCACACCTTAGTCCTAAACCTAACCCCTGACCCACCAACAGTATTTCCCCAAATGTAGAACAGGCTTTCGTCCCCATACAGAACAGTGGGCCCTCACAAAGATCAGGAAAATGGGCAAAATTTGTGCCCACTGGGTAACAAAAGCACGAACACACACACACGCACGCACGCACACGCGCACACGCACACGCGCGCACGCGCACACGCACATGCAGGAAAACCTTTATTACACAGCTTTCCTCTGGAGTTTTTTTTTAAACTGTGGAATTATACATTTACCAATTCCCCGTAGAATAATCTACATCTATTTCATATATCTTGTCTTCAGATAACATTTTTAGATTTAGGATTTCATGGACATTTACTGAGAGGAGACACAATGGAACCTGAGTGGCAGGACGGGTCAAACTCCAGAGTGTTCTCACCTGTGTTAAGTCGTTTAGCAGCGGAGGCTACAAGCTATTATGCCTGAGCTTTAGGCGTGACAATAATAATAATTATGAGACGACTGGGGATGAAGAGCCGAAGTACCCATTTAGCAGATGAGCTTCTAAACGACCTCAGGGAAAAAAAAGGAAAAGGAAAAAAATGGCACTAGGCCAAGAAAAAAAATGTGTCAGCAGTCGCTTCCCGACTCCTCTCTTTCTCCYCTCCCTGTGTGTCTGTGGTGTTTGAAGCACTCTTTGTCTCTGTTGCACATTCAATGTCAAGATGCCTCAGTGTCACTTGTGAAACAAATGAAGCACACATCACATATCATTTACGCCACAAGGGACACGAGAATCTATTTATTTTATTATTTCTTACTTACTGTACTCTTTCACACACACACACACCTTATTCAGCACACACAGTTGATTTAAACATTAACTAGAGACGTGAAAAATTACAACCTCCTTGTCAGGTCCCACCACTGAGGACACATAGACCTTTGTATTTGACCGAGAAACACAAAACCTCTCTCCTTCTCGCGCAGCGTTATTTTACTTTTTTTTTCACCTTGTGATGAAGCTGTAGAAGAGCTACATCCCACTAACTACCCCCTGCTGAGACAGAAAGATGGATAGGGAGTGAGGCAGAACAAGAAGAGTGGGTGTAAATCAGGTAAAAACGACAACCAAATTGAGCAGAAAAGATGAGAAAGCTTATGTGTCCTGTATGAATTTATAACATGGCAGAAAAATAGGACCACTGCAATTAATGTGTGAGGAAAGTGCAATGTAAAAACATTTTGACAGTGTCTTGAATTAACTTAAATGTCTAGGATTCCTTGAAGAAATGCAAATCACTCACCATCTTTAATGCCAGARTTTTAAACTAAGATTATCCTAATGAGAACAAAGGAGTTAAAGTACACCAGCTTTGGTAAACCATGTAAAACAGTGTATGTGCATTTTCATGCAAGATCTCACAGTAAGTGTTTAGCATTTAGAGTACAATTAATGATGACTCCCACTCAAAATTTTAGATGAATATMTGTAAAATCAACCAAATGGTAGCTTCTTTTTCATTGCTAAAGTTGGTTAACTGAGAAGATGTCTTGATTTGTGTTGACTCTAAGRCAGGGGTGCCCAACCAGTCGATCGCGATCGACCGGTAGCTCGTCGTCCAGTTCCCGGTAGCTCATGGAGCACAACCTTCCTCTAACAGCTGAGAGCGGGCTCGTCAGCTGAGAGCAACAGTTGTGCTCCACCCGGGACTCATATCCGCTTGCTGAGCTCTCCGGCAGAAGTGGTGGAGGTGGGAGGCGGGAGGAGTTTACATTCCAGCCTTGAACACGTTCCCTCTGCCCTCCCCAGCACAGGTGACGAGCCGGCTCGTCAGCTCCGCTCACAGACGTAGTCTCGCGAGTTTTGGGTGTGGTGAAACAGCACTCCGAACACAGTCTCGCAAGACTTTAGGGTCACGTGTTCACAACAAAGCAGCGAGGCGGAAAATAAAAATGAACGAAAGACAGCTAACAAGCAAATAAAAACTTATTATTTTCACCTGGAGTGGGAAGAGGACTCATATGTAATTCGAGCGCTGCCTTGGCTTGTCCAAAAAGGATAACGTGGAACTGCATTTCTTTCAAAACAATGCTCAAACGTTATGAGATGAATCCCCACTCCTAAGCTAAGGTAAGGCTGCTAATGCAGCCCCGTACCTGCCTCAACACAAAAAAAACACTGCGGAAAACATCTTTCAGCGATGACGAATTTATGAAAGAAGCGTTTGATGCTGCAGACGTTCTTTTCCGTGATTTTAAAAAATAAAAATGGCTTCTATAAGACGTGCAATTGTCCACCAGGATGGATGGATGTGTCCAAATCCATGTTTCAGCTGGACTGCTCTGGTGTTGAAAATGAGGTTTTGACTCTGCAAAATGACATTGGGATCAAATCCAGAGCAACAAGTCACGTGGATGGAGAGTTCTGGAGTCWGCTTTCTCTCACATGTAAATCATCAAGTCCAAGAACAGATCCACAAAGACTGGTGATCATCTGGAGACGTGCTTACACCTGAACCACCTCATACTGCCCACCTATGAGACCCTGGGCAGTGTCAGAAGTCCC
>NW_013952600.1:367334-373794 GCF_001266775.1 Austrofundulus limnaeus
GCTTCAAACTTCAGCGTTGGCTGCGATTTTGACGCCGAAATCGCGTTCGGTGTGAACGCACCATAAGGTTGAAGAGGTGTTGCAGAATCCCACAGAGCTGGTCTGCACAGGCCTTCAGGACTCCGGAGCTGACACCATCTGGACCTGCAGCCTTGTTCTGGTTCAGTCTTTTGTAGGTAAATATATGGTTAAGTAGATAGTTTTGTTTGACAATACTTTAAATTAAATAAAACTAGCAACACATTACGTTCTGTTTTATTTAAAGAAGTGAGGAGTAGGGAGACAAAAAATTGTTTTTTTTGATACTGAGACTGGACGAGTAGATCTCAGCAAACTGCCGACTTCAAAAGTAGCTCTTGGTTCAAAAAAGGWTGGGCACCCCTGCTCTAAGTGTTAATCAGTTATAGATGTACATCCAATTAATACCTTCTGAGCATTCCATAAATATTTGTTCATGATTTTCCACTAACAGTATTGACTCCAACATTWTTATTGAACTTTAAGCCAAGATAGTGGGCAATGTGTAGTTCAGAGTTCATATTAACTCAGCTATTTTAACAATATCTCTAAGAATTACTGAGTTATAGTCATGTTTGTGTGCTTAGCTGTGGGTTGAATGGGACTGCTTCCAAAGTTAATCAGTTAATCAGATTACCTTCAGAGAGTTTCATTAAAATGAATCCAATGGTTCTTAAAACTTTTTCTACCATGACCGACACAAGAAGACAAAAGCACAAAAAGGCACTAATGCTGTTCCAAATGACTTGCATTCCCCTACATTAAAACTAAATRAAATTTAGATAAAGTGTAACTGTCCTAGACACGCAAATTTGGTGTTCTAGTAATTTTTTTCTGCCAAATCACCCACTAGTACTAATACAGAATTTCTAAACAGTTTTAGCTTTAAAAACATTAGCAGATGCACATAGTTTTCCAGATAAAACAATTAGACTTTTATTCACAAGTGAAATCTCTTCTTTAATCTTTTACAGCCAATCTGTGTTCTTGGTACCTGGAGTCAGTTGGAGGAAACTGAAAGAGCGCTAACATWGCAAAGTCTTTGCAGTTGATATGGTGAATTTGTTGCCAAAGGACTGCTTCCACATCCAGCACTTAAGAACATTACAGTTTTACTTGCAGTTGTGTTTCTGGCCAACGGCCAAACTCAAATCCAATCCAACGTTCACGCTTCTGGAGCTCTGCTTGTTCTTCAACAACTCCTGTGGGAAATTTCTGTCTTAAACTCTGCATTGCCATCTWTTTTCTAACTGCATCCATCTGTTGTTTGCAAAGTTTTTTAAGGATTTTTCTTTCAGTGGAAGAATGCTATTTTCTAGCACTCAAACATAATGTATACTAATTCTTACAAGTTGTTTGTTTTAATACTGTAGCTTTTGTTTAGATAAACATGCCAGAAAACAAGTCTGATTATTTAACTAAATAAATTATTTTTTAGACAATAACTATGTTTACATGGACATAGGTAATTGGATTAAATGCCATTCAGAATAAAAATGCATAATGTAAACACCCCATTCGGATTATTGTGATTTGATTCAGCACGATCTGAATGAATTTGTAATCAGAACGAGAAGGGTGGTAAATGCCTATTGATAATCTGAACGGCTTGCATGTRAACAATCTGATCATCTTGTTCTGATTGTGGAAAACTGACCTGACTACGCATGTCTTCTGACTTTCATCCAGTGGTTTCTGCACTTTTGTGGAGGGAAGAACAGCAGTGCTGTAGTTTCCAGCGGCACAGAACTTTTCCTCCCGTCCTCTCATTCAATAAAGAAGGAAGACAAACAGTCTGCGTTGCTTCACCCAAAAAAGAAAAACAAAATTAAATTCACGCATCACCTGTAGCTCAACCAGGGATGTCAATAAATGGAATGCCTATCACTACTTGAAAGAATCTAAATGGTGTGTTGCCCAACATTTTAAACTGAGAATTACTTGTGGTGAGGATGGATGGAGTTATAGCATTTTTGGTCAAACCTTGTATTTCCTCATATCTAATCTGATGTGAAATCACATGAGATGTGTTAGCACTCAAAGTATGTATTGAAGATTACTTACAGCAATATATTAAATTGTGTGAAGTAYCTGTAAACTGACTGGGTTTTGGCCATTAAGTTCTGGATAATGTTGGTAATGTTAAAATGAACTATTGTCATTYCCGCAGAACTTCTGAGTCGTATAAAGGGTTTAATAAAATTTTAAAACCTAAACAGTGCTAGAAACATAAAACTTAAATGTCTTTATTCTTCACTGCAGTTGCTAGCATAAACATAACTAAGCTCAGAAAAGGAAAATAGAACTGAGTGTGTTGTTTTATTTAAAAAAAGTTTTGTTKTGCAATTTATGTCTAATTTCATTAGAAGCTTTTTTAATAATAAAAGTCCTTTCTGAACTTGGCTAATCCAGTAATGTTTCAAGATTCTAACAATGCCTTTTCAACTAAAACAACCCTTAGGGGCATCCCATACGCCTCTGCTGCTGCAGACAGCAGGAGGTATAAATATCCCATGGGACATTTGTCATTTCCTCAAACACAACTTATATAAGATGAGCAATTCCACATCAGAGAGGAAAGTCATTCTCAAGCACTTCCTTTAAGCACCCTCATAAAAAGAGGGAGATGGGCAACAAATGATGTGTGCAGGTCCAACACATGAAAGCTTTTCCCATTTCGGTTTTACATTTTGACAATAAAATGACTCTTTGCTGTGAAAAGACAAAAACAACAACTTCATCGTTGAGTTTGGATGGCTACACTACTAAAAGGCACCCCCTCCCAGCAACAACATTAAGCTTATGCGTAAATGCATCAGTCTAAATTCTGCACAATAAGTTGAACATGACATTACTATGATTTTTTGCTCTGTGGGTGCATAACAACATTAAAAACTACAATTGTGCAGAAATATCTTCATGTAAAATACAAACCAATAGCTGYTGTTATTTAAGTGTGAGATAAAAATATATATGTTGGCTCATATTGCTTGTGTTTGTGCTCAGATGCTACAAAATCGAGTTGCTCAGCTACACCAAATCCTTTTTATGCTGTATTACATAAATTAAACAAACAAGGAATTGCAATGACATACACCATATCTGACATGTAGAGAAAGAGAACCGGTAAAGGAAAGTAAACTTTAGTTTATACCCAACGCAAGATCTGACTGCATGTACACGCTCCATGCTTTGGACAGTGGCACATGAGTGGCAGRGCTAGTTTAGTGCTTTGGGTCAATTTTAATGGTATTGTATGAATATTTACTTTTCAAAAAAAATGCCATGTATACAAGGGTATTTTTCAACTGACAAAAAAAGACAGCTTTGGAAAATCTATGTCTTCGTGTGGACAAATGCAACATTTCCAAAGAAGGATTTGCTTATTTCAGCAATATGATGCCAAACCTTATTTTGAACCATCACAACTTCACTCAACTTTACTAATAGACAAGATTATTGATTTCTAAACTGGCTAACATTTAGTTTAAAACTGTGAGCCACTGACTTCTCAATAAAATTTAGGGAAAAAAAACAAATTTCACAGTTAGCACTGCAGTAATCAGTCTAATCAGTTCTTAAATGCAAACAGAGCTAYCGAAAGAAAAAGTGATGACACAGCATTATTCAAAAACTTACAAACTGGTAACATCTAATTATACAAAAGAATAACTAATTTATTATAAATATTAAAATTCTATGATTATGACATTTGAAAAACGTGCTGAAATATCAAAAGGACATTTTGTGGTTAATTGGCAATACAGTTTTCAAAGC
The DNA here is from genome assembly GCF_001266775.1 of Austrofundulus limnaeus. Classification (NCBI taxonomy): domain Eukaryota; kingdom Metazoa; phylum Chordata; class Actinopteri; order Cyprinodontiformes; family Rivulidae; genus Austrofundulus; species Austrofundulus limnaeus. The sequence goes on from NW_013952600.1 coordinate 371,130, forward strand.
TAAAGGAGATGATGCTAATAATGTGAAAAATTAATGGGAATCTTAGCCTAAGTATTTCAGTGCACCAAATGTGTTTTTCACACATTAGGAAAGAGATGTGGTGGAAAAGTGAAGGCGACTAAAGTGGCATGAAGAGGATTAGCTGCACACAAAAGCACAGGAGAAAAAAAATATAAAGATAAAGAGATGTTTAGAGAAAATACGGAGAGGATCTGACAGGAGCAGAATTGGAAGGCATAAATTACAGCACAGGTGCAAAATTGGATGTGGACGCCGTTCAAACATGAGAGGAAACAGAAAAAAATGGCAGTTTGCAGTGGGGTGATAAATGATTCAACTGCAGCATGAGACGCTTTTGCCTCTTCATCTTATGCAGCTGACCTTGGGCTTATGAGCTGTAATAAAACGTAGCCAAGCACTCCTGAAATTGGTCCACTTGACGTGATGCTTCGCAGCCTTCTGCTGCATTAGCATAAGGCTTTTATGGAGTGCAGTCCATCCAACACATACAAATAATCTGCAGAGGGACTTTGAGGGAGATGATGAGGGTGATGATGGGGATGATGAAGATGAGGAACACAACCAGAGGTCAGAAGTGATGATGAGCAATGAAGAGATGGGAGGGACAAGGAGAAAATGTAATAGGCTTGGTTAAGTGGAGAATAACAGTGAAGTGGTTATTTCTGTGGCGACAGGAGAGAAGCTAATGAGACATAAGAAAGAAATAAAATTTAGTGATGATGTTATTAAAAAGGTGGGAAAACACAAAACCACAAGTTAGATTGATGGTGACAAGGASGAGAAAGTGGAAAGCCAATTTTCAAAGAATTGTTTGGCAAGAAATAATAAATGGCGCCTTGGAAAATGTAGTGATAGARAGCGAGAGAGTAGACCCACAGTTTTTTCATGGTAGAAATAATATTAAGATCCAAGACATTTTCAGTGTTGTCTTAATGTTCATAATGCCAACTGCACTTTACTGTTGTCGCCTCACTCAAGATAAAAAATTTCAAATGTCAAGTCTCGGCACAACGTGTTCCTCCTCCTGCAGTGGTGGCAGCTGTGAGTGGGAGGATGAGGATGAGGAAGACCAAGCGCCAGATTATTCCATCACTTTTTTAACACCTTCAAATTTGTCCTTTGTGGTTAGCATCCACCTCGTCATCATAATCATATTTTTCATTTCAGCCAAAAGATAAAAAGTAAAGAACCAAAAAAAAGATTGCTTCATATTATTTTGAGGGACTAATAACAGCAGAGCAAACAGAGTGTCTCTCTCAGGATTTGGCAGGTATTATTTTCCACCATTATTATATTTCGGAGAGGTCTCTGTTTCTCTTCAGGGGCTATCGAATAAGAAAAGGAGGCATGAAGAACGAGTACTGGGCCTTTACGGATTAAAAGCTTTATTTGTTCTGACAAATAATCAATTCATTTATGTGGAGGTCTGATCAAGTGAAAGATGTGGGAGTGAAATGAAATAAGATTAAAATGAAATTTATGTGGCAAACAATGTACGCTTGATGTTTAAAACATAAATTTATAGAAGAATGACAGGAAGCTGACAGAAAAGTCAGTTAATAATGAATTTGTTTAAAAATTATCTTTATATTCTGCATAACATAGCATTGCATAGACTACCGTGACATTTTGTATATATTTATATATGTTTTGTATATAGTTCATCCAATAATTTTCTACCTATAATTGATGTTGAGGGCAGAGTCAACAGGTCCAGATGGGAAATCCAGACACCCCTCTCCCCAGCAACACTTTCCAGTCCCTCCTGGGGATCCAAAGGTATTACCAAGTCAGAGAGAAAACAGTCTCTTCAGAAAATTTGGGGTCTCTCCCAGGGTCACCTCTCAGAAGGATGTGCTCAGAAAAATCTTTAAAAGGAGGAGGCATCTTACTCAGATGCCAGAACTTCATACGCTGACTTTTTTAGATGTGGAAGAGTAACAGCTCTACTGTAAGCTCTTCACCTTGTGTGGCTGAGCCWTCACCCTGTAAGAGAAACTCATTTCAGCTGCTTGCATTCAGGATCTTATTCTTTCAGTCATGATTTCTACCTCATGACCAATGGTGAGAGTTGGATTGTAAGTAAACCAGATTTGCCTGTTTCAACTTTTTCTTCACCATGACAGACTGAAGAAACAGCCTCATTGCTGCTGACGAGGCCCCAATCCATCAGCCTATCCCTCACTCCATCCTACCATCACTTGTGAACAACACTCTGAGATACTGAACTCCTCTGCTTGAGGCAAAGGAGTCATGTTCGACATGGAGGGAGCACTCCACTTCTCTTTGGTTTGAGAACCATGATCATAGGAGCTGTCTCTCATCCCAGCTGATTTACACTAMAGTGCACCCAAGTTCATACTAGAGATCTTGGCCAAAAATGCAAACAAAACCACATGATCTGCAAAATGCAGAAACAAGGTTCTAAGGTTGCCAAACCAGACACCTTCTTCTCAACAACTGGAATCATGAGCTCAAGCAAGCATGATTAACATGAAAAGTTAGTCATGATCCCTAAAAGACAAACCTAACTAAATTTGGAAAGTAAATATGATTCATCATTTATGAGTTATCTCTTCTATTCTATTGTACACACACACACACACACACACACACACACACACACACACATATATATATATAT